>NC_042985.1:33819377-33979377 GCF_901001165.1 Salmo trutta
CAACAAATCATTAGTGTAGACAAGATGAAGCCACTAAACGTAGCGAATGCACTAGTGCCGGGCGCCATCGCCATTCTCGTTGAGCAAATTGCGCGGCATTAATTTGATCTTAAAATAATGACATACCTCTTTCATTATGGACAGTGAAAGTTCATTCTGTCGGCTTGATAGAGAAACATTTTCAAAAACGTCAGGAAAAATCGGCACAACGTCCGGATTTGCAGGTTTTTGAGAAGGACACAGTATTTGTTTACATCCGTCTTCCCTAGCCACGCGGTACTTCGTGCTTCCGGATTCTAAGCACCGCCCCTGAGCTGTCGCCGCACCAGCCACGCCTCCCTTTTGCCGGGTAAATGCAATATTTGGAACACCATTATAATGTACATTTCTCACACCGCATACGATTTCAGGTGATTTGACTCTTCACTTCTGAACAATTCATGACTAATAATAATGTTCGTTGAAATGTAACTGCAAAGGATTACTGAACAGCGCCAAGTATTTAAATCACCCGCTCGGACCGCCCCTTCTGATATGTAGACAGCAAGCAGTTTATAAGCCAAGGCGCAAAACTCACCGCACTAGCGAAGAATAAGTAGCTGGCAAAGTTCTCAGCTCCCTTTTGATGACAGAGGCCACGAATCGAACGATAATTGAATAGCTAGTAACTGTAGCTATATATTGTCTGATCCTTTCAGCCAAGTGTGGACTTCTTCGCAGGGGAGTATTTTTAGGTAAGCTGGCAAAGAATTGAAACATCTCTTGTTAGCTAGTAGTCTTGCAACTTTTCAATCAAACTCCCTCAACGTGATTCGAATTGAGTGATAAGATTGTAAATATCCTGAACTTGAAAGGCGATGGACAACATTGGATGGATAGTTTTTTGGGGGGGTGAGAAAGCTTGTTAGAGCGGGTGAATGGAAAATGGCATACTTGATGGCTCGGCCATTTTCTGTCAAGCTTCTCTCTCTCATTTAGAATAAATTAACTCGTTTCCATCGACTGTATGTCAAACTGTTACGTTTATGTGATAGTGTGGAATCTGGTGTCGATGTATTCGTGGTTTTGTGACAATTGTTGCAGTATTTCATATTGTTTGTCGTCCTTTAACATTGTCCCACTTCCATTTGCCCGCGCCCAGAGCTTTTGACGAGTTGGCTTTGTGAGACTTACGTGGGGGGTTGGGTTGTGGTGTTATTACCTATAAATCTGAACAAATAAAATACTTAATGTTTGCAGGCTCTCTATAGTGGAGGGATACGCGTGGGCTATAATGCCAAGAAAGGGGTAAGTTTCAGTTTTGCAGTTTGACCTAGTCTTGTCAATGTAGCTAGCTAGGTGACGAAAAAAAGTTCACGCTAGGTAGCTGGCTTGCTAACTAACTAGCCGCGGATTAGCTAGTTAGCGAGCAATAACTAACACGTTTCTTAGCATTTCAGCAGGATGCATATTGTAATTCAACATTTACTGTCATTTCAGGACAAATGTGGACTCCAGGTCTATTGATCATGAGATGCCCAAGGAAACTACAGTGAGATCCAGGAAAAGAAAAGCAGACGTTGCCATTGTAAGTTATTGCTACTGTAGCGAGATGGTTACCTGGCTGTCTTTTTAATACGGTTTATCAGAATGAACATTTTCCTTATTCAATCCTCAGTATTTGCAAGACCCAGATGAAGTGGCAGATATGATAAAAAAGAAACAGTGTGGAACTCAGGTAACTACATGCGCTGTGCTGTTCCAATGCAGTCCCATGCAGACCATGCATTTGTTGGATTTAGTTAGCAACACGCACCAGGCAGTGACCTACACAGGTTAATCAGGACTGTTCAATAAATGAGACGATTGTGTTTAATCAGGTTCCTTAATCAGTTGCTGTTGGTGTCAGTCTCAGAATCCTCTTCATGCTGTTTGTTTTTATCAGTTGGACTTCTCTTTTCTTCTCCCTCTCCTGTGCAGGTGAGCTGGAATACCGAGTCGGTTTTCACAAGCCCGTGCAGGCGGATCCCCACGCCTGACAATGAAGTCGATCAACCAGTTGCCTTGAATACCGCTGGGTTTTCTGCTCAATACACTTTCAAAAACATATTTGTCACCCCCACCAGGTCTTCCCCTCTTCCTGTGCTATGGTGAGTCACTTCTGGTATCTGGGACAACGTGGGCAAGATGCAGTGACGCTGCTAAAGAGCAGGAGTGGTTACTTGACATGTTTGATAAGTAATGTGTGATTTTTATTTTTTATTTTTTTCATTAGGAGATTGCATAACCTCCTACCTTGAACTCTGCACTTACACTGTCCAAGGCCAAGCATTATGATAACCAATGTGTTCACCTGTTTCATTTGAATGTAACAGACCATGTCCTCCTCTCACTACTCTTGTCTTTCTAAGAGTGTACAGTCTGCTGTTATAAGAACAGATCCCTCCTTGACACTCATTATGTGTACCTGTATACTATTTAGTCTTACAGTTCTGTGTTTGCACTCGGAATCAAGTTGAGGGATTCTTCGTTGATCCCTTTAATTTGATAACTACACATTTTAAATAGACGCTAACCCTCGATGTGTTTCTCTTTGTAGCTGGGCAAGCAGAGATGATGTATGGAACAACCTGTTGAAGAAAGACGAGACGTATTCTCGAGACATCCACATCATGAACAAACACCCACACCTCCAACCCAAGATGAGGGCTATTCTTCTGGACTGGCTAATAGAGGTTTGTAGCTCTCTCTGTATCAAACTCCTAAATTTGTCTCCCACAGTGCATCTACTACTTTGATCAAAACCCTCATGTTACTTGATCAGTGTCATCCATGTTTATCTTAAGGTGGTGAGTGTATTAGCTTTACCAATAGATGTATGACAGAAGATGGCTGTCAGGTGATGCGTATTAGATAAGCTCTGACATTCTAAGGGGAAGCCTAGTCGGCTACACGACTGAATGCATTCAACCAAAATGTCTTGCGCCTTTAACCCAATTCTTCTGAATCAGCATTGATCTTTAAAGTTGGGGCGTGTCAGACCTATGGTATAGAGAATCATGATCAATGCTTTTACGTGGGGATCTCTTCCTTAGCTACTCTGTGACATTGCCTACAACTTGTATTCTCGACCTTGTTTTCTCTCTCAGGTGTGCGAGGTGTACAAGCTACACAGAGAAACCTTCTACCTGGCTCAGGATTACTTTGATAGGTTCATGGCCACGCAGACCAACGTTTTCAAGTCAACACTACAGCTCATCGGCATCTCTTCTCTGTTTATAGCTGCCAAAATGGAGGTAGGAAGAAGCCTCTTCTACAACCTGTCAAGTTATTTTGTATTCGAGTGAGATTTTTAACATGTTCACTACCTTTTTCCTTTTCAGGAAATCTACCCTCCAAAGGTGCATCAATTTGCCTATGTTACTGATGGTGCCTGCACTGAGGATGATATCTTATGTATGGAGCTAATCATTATGAAGGTATGCCTCTCAAACGCTTTACGTCCCAGTGGTTTCTCAGTACGGATGGGTCACACATCCTTATTGTTGTCTGAAGCTTGTCGAGCCATGATCAACGTTTAGCCACTTACTGTTAAAAATGACTACTTGTATTCCTAATGGCGCCCTGTCACTAATGGTAGTTCCTGTTTAACGTGATAGTTCACATATTTCTTCTGAGCTGGGGAGCTCTTCTCTGTGGAATGAAATCCTCATGTGGCTCTTGTTTCTACTGTGTCCCCCCTTTGCTCAGGAGCTGAAGTGGCGTTTGAGTCCCCTGACATCTGTGTCCTGGCTAAACATCTACATGCAGATTGCCTACCTGAAAGAGTCCGAGGAGGTTCTCATCCCACAGTACCCACAAACTACGTTTGTACAGATTGCTGAGGTAAGGTCACGACAGATTTCCCGCCACTGCAAGTGATTCATAGTATCGTACAACAAAATATACCTAAGACCAACACAAAATATGCTCTCACAGACGACACAGCTTTTGCTTATACGCGATGGCGTTGTAAGACAATGGTTTCACGTTTCCTCTCCTTAGAACGGCTCATTGCTTCAAGTCGGTGTTGTGCACGTGCGGT
The DNA here is from genome assembly GCF_901001165.1 of Salmo trutta. NCBI lineage: Eukaryota > Metazoa > Chordata > Actinopteri > Salmoniformes > Salmonidae > Salmo > Salmo trutta. The sequence continues at coordinate 33,823,441 of NC_042985.1, forward strand.
ATTATTGTGCTCGCGCTCTCATCCCCCCCCCCCCCCCTCTTTTGTTTTCTCACCATAGCTCCTGGACCTGTGTGTGTTGGATGTGAAATCTCTGGAGTTCTGCTATGGCGTGCTGGCTGCCTCTGCCCTGTTCCATTTCTCCTCGCTGGAGCTGGTGGAGAAAGTCTCCGGTAGGGTGTTTCATTCTGAAGCTGTTCAGGTCAATCCACATCTTCAATCCAACCACTGAGTTGTAGTGGTTTGGTGGATTTAGCCCTAACCAGACCCCCTCTTTGTTTTGATCTGTGCAGCTCTAAAGTGGTTAGACGTCGAGGCGTGTGTGAGGTGGATGGTCCCCTTTGCCATGTCCATCAGAGAAGTGGGCAGCTCAGCCCTGAGGCCCTTCAAAGGAATCCCTGCGGATGACATGCATAACATCCAGACCCATGCTGCCTATCTGGACTGGATGGTGAGGGCGGCGTTTGTGATTTGTATGGTTTTCAACCACAATGTCAAACATTGGCGTATGACATTGTATAAGGCTGTTCAGAGTGAATATTTTTTTGTTTCCCCTCCGCTTGTTTCTTGTGTTCAGTGGTACACAGCTGAGTTGCAGCCTGTATTGAGAGTTCTGTTGGTTTCTTCTTTAGGCGAAGGCATGCTCCTACCCACAAGTGGATGTAGATCGCAGCCAGAGTTCCCCAATACCGTTCGGCGTGCTCACTCCGCCCCCCAGCAGCGAGAAACCAGAGGGCACCGTCTCTTGATTTTCATTGGGTTAGTATGGGCACGGGCTGAGGAAGTCTCAAGATGGGACCAAGATATTGTAGGACTGGGAGAAATCCATGGCATAACACCAACATGGGTGCAAATGCTTTTTCTACATGCGTGCAGGTGTTTTGGTGCTAAGGTGAATGGATGTTTTTGGATGTCTCTGCCTTGAGTGACTGACAGTTTTTAATTGGAGTGATGCCAAGCTGGACCACCTGCCAAAAACCCAGAGCTGTCATTGGCTCTGAGTGCTGCTAAAGAAGGTGGACTTGGCTTGATGGAACAGTGGATGGATGAGTGTGTGTGTGTAGCTCACGCTTGCCATTTTGAGAAAGATAATACTGCCAGGTTTGGGGACCAGTAGCTCTGCTGCCAAAATGGACAAGTGGAAGAGCCTGCTTCAGAAGCAGAAATATGGATTGTATTTTAACTCTGCAACTTTCTCTCTTGCATTTGAGTTCTTACCTAAATGTATATTTGTTTTTGAAATGAGATGCTGCTACTTATTTTTTAAATAAAGTCACTGTCGCAGACAGCTTTTATGTTTTACAATGTTGTGGGTCTTTGCCTTGTCCGGGGACAGGGATTGGAGCCTGGTTGAACCAGCCTGACTGCTGTGTTCACTATTCTGTTTTACTGCGTGTGAAATCGCTTGGTGAACTCAATGATCAGGTTGGTTCCACCTAGATGAATGTGACTATGCATAGATAGTGTAGCAGCAGTATAAAGGGGGGAGGGTGGGCAATGCAACTAGTCTGGGTAGCCATTTGATTAGCTGTTCAGGGGTAGAAGCTGTTAAGAAGCCTTTTGAACCTAGACTTGGCGCTACGGTACACCTTGTCGTGTGGTAGCAGAGAGAACAGATAATTACTAGGGTGGCTGGAGTCTTTGACTATTTTTAGGGCCTTCCTCTGACACTGCCTGGTACAGAGGCCAGGCGGCGCTGAAGTGATGTAGTGGGCCGTACGCACTACCCTCTAGTGCCTTGCGGTTGGAGGACGAGCAGTTGCCTTGTCGGGATTCTCGATGGTGCATCTGTAGAACTTTGAGGATCTCAGGACCCATGTCAAATCTTTTCAGTCTCCTGAGGGGGTATAGGCTTTGTGCCCTCTTCGCGACTTTCTTGGTGTGTTTGGACTATGATAGTTTGGTGACGTGGACAAAGGAACTTGAATCTCTCAACCTGCGCCACTACAGCCCCGTCGCTGAGAATGGGGTCGTGCTCGGTCCTCTTCCTGTAGTCGACGATCGCGTTGAGGAAGAGGTTGTTGTCCTTGCACCACATGGCCATGTCTCTGAACCTATAGGCTGTCTTGTCGGTGATCAGGCCTAGCACTGTTGTCATCGGCGAACTTAATGATGGTGTTGGAGTCGTGCCTGGCCATGCCAGGGATGGGTCTTAAGGACAAGACGGACCAACATGCATGTCAGCTGTGCACAGTAGATCATTGGCTGGTTGGCTACTGTGTTGGTCTGCCTTGTACTTTAAGGTGTGGCCACATTGGAGATTTCTGTCATTCTGGAGCCAATGGTTATTCAATGATTCATCATCATGGAGAGGCCAATGATAACAGCTTTTAAGCCAACAGCATCACCATCTGGCACCACCATCTAATTCAGTTTAGGAGCCTGAGCTTGCAGATCCACTGAGGAAGTCCTGCTGTAGCCTATGATGATGCCGTCCTATCATTTTTGTTGTGTTACGCTGAATGTGTAACCCAAGTAGGCCTAGTAGGCTAGGTCTACTGTAGCATAGGTCTACAGTGTCTTTTTGTTTTACCATTTAATAGGACCACAATGAAGTCAACTTTTGTCATCAGTTTTAAATGCATTATCCACGTGGTTGTATTTTGAAATTGTCAAATCATCTTTGCTGGATTAATGACTAACCTACAATATGTTGACTTTCGTAGTTATGTAACTCACCTAAAAAATATGTAGTATAGAGCAGAGTTGAACGTGTCACCGGCAATGATGTACAGTACCAGTCAAATGTTTGTACACCTATTCATTCCAGGGTTTTTAATTTTGACTCTTTTCCATCATGTAACATTTGTCAACTATGAAATGACACATGGAATCATGTAACCAAAAAAGTGTTAAACAAATATATTTGACATTCTTCAAAATAGCCACCCTTTGCCTTGATGACAGATTTGCATGCTCTCAACCAGCTTCATGAGGTAGTCACCTGGAATGCATTTCAATTAACAGGTGTGCCTTTAATTTGTGGAAGTTCTTTCCTCAATTCGTTTGAGCTATTCAGTTGTGTTGTGACATGGTCGGGTTGGTATACAGAGGATAGCCCTATTTGGTGAGAGACCAAGTCCATATTACAGCAAGAACGGCTCAAATAAGCAAAGGGTATTCACAGTCCATTACTTTAAGACAAAAGTCAGTCAATCTGTAAATTGTGAAGAATGTTTCTTAAAGTGCAGTTGCAAAAACCATCAACCGCTATGATAACACTATCTCTTGTGAGGACCGCCACAGGAGAGGAAGACCCAGAGTTACCTCTGCTGCAGTGCATAAGTTCATTAGTTACCAGCCTCAGAAATTGAAGGCCAAATAAATGCTTCAGAGTTCAAGTAACAGACACATCTCAACCTCAACTGTTCAGAGGAGATTGCGTGAATCAGGCCTCATGGTCAAATTGCTACAAAAAAAAACACTACTTAAGGACACCGATAAGAAGAGACTTGGTTGTGCCAACACAAGCAATGAACATTAGACAGGTGGAAATCTGTCCTTTGGTCTGATGAGTCCAAATATGAGATTTTTTTTTTGTTCCAACCACCATGTCTTTGTGAGACGCAGAGTAGGTGAACAGATCCATCTCCGCGTGTGTGGTTTCCACCATGAAGCATGGAGGAGGTGTGATGGTGTGGGGATGCTTTGCTGGTGACACTGTCAGTGATTTATTTAAAGTCAAGGCACACTTAACCAGCATGGCTACCACAGCATTCTGCGGCGATACGACATCCTGTCTGGTTTGCACTTAGTGTGACTCATTTGTTTTTCAACAGGACAATGACGCGGCCCAACACAACTCCAGGTTGTGTAAGGCATATTTGACCAAGATGGAGAGTGATGGAGTGCTGCATCAGATGATCTGACCCCCACAATCACCTGACCTCAACCCAATTTAGATGGTTTATGATGAGTTGGACCGCAGAGTGAAGGAAAAGCAGCCAGCAAGTGCTCAGCATATGTGGGAACTCATTCAAGACTTTTGGAAAAGCATTCCAGGTGAAGCTGGTTGAGAGAATGCCAAGAGTGTGGAAAGCTGCCATCAAGGAAAATGGTGGTTACATTGAAGAATCTAACATATACTTTGATTTGTTTAACACTTTTTTTGGTTTCTACATTATTCCGTATGTGTTATTTCATAGTTTTGATGTCTTCAATATTATTCTACAATGTAGAAAATAGTAAAAATAAAGAAAAACCCCTAAATGAGTTGGTGTGTCTAAACTGTTGACTGGTACTATACGTCTACCATTTCATTAGTGTTCATGCTTCTCAATGTGGTGTACCCTTAGATGCCCTTTTAAAGCCTTACCATTTTTATACGTGCCTCTTGCTAAACTAAAGTTTATGCTGAAAGTTATTGAAGTTCATAAGATTTAAACTGTTTAAGAGAAGAGTGAGAGAAAAGCACATTTCTGTAAAATATAAATCACTAGAAACATCTGCTTTTCTTTAAACTCACAAAATATTGTTGAAAGTTAATGGATTGGTCACAAAGATGACATCTGAGCTGGTGCACTGGGCTAATGTAAAGTACAGAAAACAGGAGTTATGTGAAAGGTTTAGATGTAAACATCTTCAGTGTCATTTGTTTGTATTGTTATTCACTGTAACTTGCCATAATTTGGAATCAAAGGGGACAAAAATTAAAGTCATCTGAATGAAAACAAAATGGAGCATAGGGATGGCCTCTATAATGGCTGTCTCTTTCATGCGTTCACTGACAGACAGTGCCCTCTGCTTGCAGTCAAGGAGTCTGTGTGCTTAAAGATACACAGGACTAATCCACTAGATGTCAGTATGACGCTTTCGCTGTCAAAGCTGCTCTCTCGTAAGACTTGCCGGGGACTACTCGACAGATGCTGCTGGGAGTAATTCTTGTACTTGTCTAATTCTCTGGTCCTTCACTTTGTCACAAACCAGATTGGATCACCTAAGGGTTTGTTTTTCTTTGGCCAGCTGAATTTATCAGATGCATTTATCAAATGGATTGATACTATTGTCTTACTAAATCATTTGGATATTCAGTCTACATCAATTCTTCACTCTTTTTTTTACTAATGGCAGGAATATGAATCAACCATGCCGTCTGAAGTTATCCCCTATACTATTTTTCAACTATTTCAAACGATTGTTGAAAATATATGGACTGTTCCTTTTCTGCTCTGGTGCTCTTCACACCCATCGACTGTTCTGCATCGATGTTCAGTGATTAACGCTGCGTTAAAGCAGCAGCGGCCCTTGCTGTCTCTTTAAAGATAGGGGGGGGCTTCGCCCATCAGACAGGCTCTTGGGGCATGGGGCCCTCAGGCAGCCAGGCAGGAAACAGCACAACAGCTGTTATGCGCTCAATGGTCCCTTTGTTCTCGCAGCTCAGACGCTTGTGGCAGTAGCAGGTGCCCATTGGCTAAGCCACCAGCCGCACAAGAGTTCACACCTAGATAGGGGGTACAGTAGACACCAATCACTGAAAATGCTAAAAGGATTCCACCTACATATACTAACAGTCTTAGGCCAGCGTTTTGTGTTTTATATCATTCATACATTGCAATTAAAATGGCACCATGTGTCAACATTGGAATGACTAAATTGATGTAATGATCCTGCTTTGATCAAGAAAAAGGTACATGTATTCTTAATTAAAATTCGGTCAAAGGTGCAAGGGAAAACATTTGTGCTGACGTATTTTTCAATTGGGAGGCTTGACTCTGTGACACTTTAGGGTCAATAGAAATGTGTTTTGTCATGTCAAATAAGCCACTTGGTGACACATTTTATCCCTGAGGCAAGGCAGGGGGTAGCAGAGGGAGGGTAGCAGTACAATAGCGCTGATATTCATCATGTATTCAGGTTTCCCATAGTCCCACATGCAGTATTACATTTTTGAAATGATTAATATCAATCAACATATTCAATGAGTCTATTAGTTGAGCTCTATTGGTTTGCAGTACATGCCTATACCAATAACCTATATCTACCTAGGTTGTTTAGTCAGTTTTTGGCCCCTAACCAGACCCTCTTGATCTGTGCAGCTCTGAAGCGGTCCAACGTTGAGGATTGTGTGAGGTGGATGGGTCCCCTTGCTATGTCCATCAGAGAAGTGGGCAGTTCAGCCATGAAGACCTTCAAAGGACTCACAGACTACAAACATCCATACCAATGTTGCCTATCTGGACTGGATGGTGAGTTTCTGTTTTTCAAGGAGCTTGAGAGACTGGAGGGAATAAACAAAAATATGCAAAAAACAAATTATAGTTCCACTAAGCGCAAACCAGATGAGATGGCGTATTGCTGCTGAATGCTATGGTAGCCATGCTGGTTAAGTGTGCCTTGAATTCTAAATAATCACTGACAGTGTCACCAGCAAAGCACCATCACGCCTCCTCCATGCTTCACGGTGGGAACCACACATGCAGAGATCATCCATTCACCTACTCTGTGTCTCACAAAGACACGGTGGTTGTAACCAAAAATCGCAAATTTGGACTCATCAGACCAAAGGACAGATTTCCACCAGTCTAATGTCCATTGCTCGTTTTTCTTGGCCCAAGCAAGTCTCTTCTTATTATTGATGTCCTTTAGTGGTGTTTTTTTGTTGTTGCAGCAATTCAACCATAAAGGCCTGATTCAGTCTCCACTGAAAAGTTGATGTTGAGATGTGTCTGTTACTTGAACTCTGTGAATCATTTATTTGGTCTGCAATTTCTGAGGCTGGTAACTCTAATGAACTTATCCTCTGCAGAAGAGGTAACTCTGGGTCTTCCTTCCTGTGGCGGTCCTCATGAGAGACAGTGTTATCATAGCGCTTGATGGTTTTTGCGACTACACTTGAAGAAACTTTCAAAGTTCTCGAAGTAACTTTCAAAGTTCTTGAAATTTTCCGGATTGACTGACCTTCATGTCTTAAAGTAAGGATGGGCTGTCATTTCTCTTTGTTTGTTTGAGCTTTTCTTGCCATAATATGGACTTGGTCTTTTACCAAATAGGGTTATCTTCTGAATACCAACCCTACCTTGTCACAACACAACTGATTGGCTCAAACGCATTAAGAAGGAAAGAAATTCCACAAATTAACAAGGCACACCTGTTAATTGAAATGCATTCCAGGTGACTACCTCATGATGCTGGTTGAGAGAATGCCAAGAGTGTGCAAAGCTGTCATCAATGCAAAGGGTGTCTACTTTGAAGAATCTCAAATATAACATATATTTAGATTTCCTTAAGACTTTTTTTGGTTACTACATGATTCCATATGTGTTATTTCCTTGTTTTGATGTTTTCACTATTATTCTACAATGTAGAAAATAGTACAAATAAAGAAAAACCCTGGAATAAGTAGGTGTGTCCAAACTTTTGACTGGTACTTAGGTGTCAACATAGGTGCACTGTGCAGTTGAGAGAGAGGGAAACATGAAGAGAAGATATGGAAGTATTCTATCTATGTGCACTCAATTCATTTTGCGAATGATTTTAGAAGGTTAACAGCACAGAAGGGTGAGGGGAAGATTGATTTATACTGTAGGTCCACTTCGTTGTACCCTATAGGGCATGCCCTAAAATCAGGCTGTCGTTAGCTGGCCAACCTCACCAAAGCCCCCTTGCTGTCTTTTTAAAGGGGGTGCTAATGAACCACATTCCACAGGAACTTTCATTCAGTCAGAGCACTGGGGAATTTCAGGCTCCCTTCCATGACCCTTTAGTGAACACTGAAGTAAAGTGCTGTGAGCGGTCTCTGGGGATGACCTGTCAAGCTCTTCAAATGGGCCTATGCAGTATGTGTTGTCCTACTCTCATGCAAATGAAACAAAAATGATATTGTTATTATGGTAACGTTGTGCAATGTTATACTAATTTGGGACAAAATGTAATAGGCTATAGAAGGGCTTAGATGTTATTTTTCATGATGTATTCAAATCCAGGCGTCAAGGTTTGCAGCACTACTGATTTTCCTCCTTTCCCCTCTAGGACTGATTGGGTCCTGGGACCCCATTGGCCAATCAATAATATTAGTCAATCAATTAACTACAAAGACGAGAGCTACAGTTCTGACCTCAAGGCCAGTATTTACATTTCAGCTTATAATAGTATGTTAATTCACTAGATAAGCTTATTCTAAGATACCACAGTTTAAAGCAAGACTCCTTAGTTGCTACGTACATGTTTTGCCTTATGAATGAATCATATATACCCATTGATTCTTGAGAATATAACTTAGAAATAGCTGATGAGTTTAGTTCAACTGTCGTACCCCATCAGAACCCAAAATATAAGCTCCAATGTTTGTAAACAACATAAATGGAAACAAACACTGTATAGCCTCAAAACATACATTTGATATCATGGATGGTCAGTCCTTGCATCCATAGCTCTGTCTACGCATTTGAGAGTGGTTACATTTCAGGTATAAAGCTTTGTTATTGTTTCAATAAAGGATTATAGCTTTAAATAATCAACTCCCACAAAAAATATGAAAAGAGAAGAAAGTATGGAAACGACATAATGGCAAAAGGGGGGGGGAGGCCTGATAATCAAGCAAAATAAATAGATGAGAGAGCTGCAGTATCTGTCACTGTCAAAGGAGCTGTCAATGAGGGACCACGTGGCTTTGAGACGGCATGCTAGTGTTTACATATGGGACTACACGAAACACGCCCCCTATTTCTTTTCACGCCCACAAAGGGAGGTGCGGGGAAACTGTATTTATATAAACCACGCCCCAACCACACTGTCCTTGTCCCTTTCATTTAGAAACGGTGTTGTGTCCAGTAGTCAGATAGAGTTGTGTCACGCGTTAAATGTGAAGTCAATGCATTTGCAACCTTTTATTATGCTGAACGGCAAAAGTGCCATTTCCACAACGGCAGAAGTTGAGAGAGGAAAGTGGAGTCATTTTTGAGACAGCATAGCGAGAAGGAAGTTATTTGCCAAGGTAGTGCCGCAGAATGAACTTTAACATTTTTAAAAAGTATTCATCAAGTCCAACACGTATGTTGTTCCTTTGTACAAGTTGTGTATGTATGCCTGTATGTATGTATGTATGTACCAAGACGGTACATACAGTCGGCTTATAAATTGTTGGCTGCACTGCAAGTGACAAATAAACACAGTCAGAGCCTATGTAGGCCTACAAACAGTATACCGGTAGACTGCTGACCAACACACAATTTCAATCTTGTTCAAACTAGATATAGTTTGTAGATCTATAGATATACATATATCCACACTCTCCTACATATTTATTTGGACAGTGAAGCTAAAACGTTTAATTTGTCTCTACTTAAGCATCTTGGATTTGAGATCAAATGTGTCTTATGAGGCAACAGTACAGAATGTCACCTTATATTTGAGGGTGTTTTCATACATTTCCATTTGACCGTTTACAAATTAAATCACTATGTATCTAGTATGATCATTTGAAGGTTTCAAGTATTTGGACAAATTAACTTATACTGTATGTGTATTAAAGTAGTCAAAAGTTTAATTGGGGGACTAGATACATAAAGTGCTTTAATTTCTAAAAGGTAAAACAAATATGTATGTAAATACCCTCAAATAAAATGTGGCATTCTGTACTGTCCCATTTACGTTTTACATGTTAGTCATTTAGCAGACGCTCTTATCCACAGCGACTTCCAGTTAGTGCATTCATCTTAATATAGCTAGGTGAGACAACCACAAATCACAGTCGTAGGAAGTCATTTTTTCCTAAATAAAGAAGTTATCAGCAAAGTTAGTGCTCTAAGTAAAAGACAAGTGGGGGGGGGGGGTAGACTGACTGAGATTTCTTATATAACATACTCTTTGAAGAGGTGGGGTTTATATGAAACATTTGAAACATCCAAAATGCTGTAGTTTGCAGCCAAATTAAAAGTTTTAGCTTCACTGTCCAATTAAATACGTAGGGAAGTGTATTTTTTATCTACATATAGATGTGCAAACTATCTATATATAAACCACTTTATAATTCAAATTAGCCTATATTCCTACAGACCGGTTTTTGTTGACTTACAGTATGTTGTGGATGATTAAAAATATATCATTTAAATTGTCTAATTCTAGGCCCATAGGCCGATGACGTAGAACTACTGTCAACAAAAGTTGTTGTATTTTCCAGCACATGCAAAGACAGTGAACTAAACTTGTGTTTGGTGTGTGAATACAGGTGACCTTGGAGCATTCATCAAAGACACCTGATGAAGCCCTACCTATCGGATAAGAGGTTAGTGATATACTCCACTGTGAAAATATTAGCATTTGAAGATATTCTACTATACGTTTACATACTATGTTAGGATGGGAATACAGGTAAAACTGATCATGGAAAATGAACAGATTTTAGATACAGTATTAGTGTGACTGTGCCAATGATATCCCCTCAAAATATTCTCAGCATAATCTTATGACACTTATTTACCTAAACTGGCTGCATTATCCCTCATAACTCAATGCGTTTTTACCCTATAGTCTGTATCCGTCTTCCACCATCTGAATGGCAACTACAAGTGTCTACAAATACTTTTTTTTTTTTTTACTGCTATGTTACGTTGCCCCGGAACTGTTAGAAGTAGGTTGAGGGTGGAGGTGGGTATGATACGTCCTAGAAAACACTCTGCTGGTATTTCGTACTTCCCACAGCGAGAGGCTGTTCACAGCACTTGTTTTTGTTTTCTAATAACCAGGCTATTCCCTTCAGGGACACATTAGCTCTTGTAAACAAGTTGCTACAGTGTGTATATATGCTTTGATGTCACTGATTTAGTATCTTCTCTTACACTTCAATATTTTATTAACTATATTCATAATTACGATATAAAGCAATGCTCATGAAGATATTTTCAATAAATGTAACGCCTCAGCTAGCTAACAGTTCATCTTATATTTAGGCTATGGAAGTGAAACCATGCTCTTAGCCATGCGTGGTTTCTACTAGTTGAATACCAGCTTTTTCTAAAAGTTCCCCGTGTGCTGCCATGGCAGCTTATTGCAATTAAAGTACAGTATAATACACTTCATTGTTGCTCATTTGTTAATTTGCTTCGTTATCATCAGTTTCCTTCACTTCTCACTTCTCCCTCAAATGACGTAGTCGGACTGAGATGGCGTTTGAACGTCAACGTAATACAGCATGGCGTCAACGGGATGTTTGTCAGGACACACGTCTTGATTTGATTGTGACGTTGCTATACGTCTTGTGAAGGCTTATCTCACTGTAATATTGAGGAAACATTAAGGGTCGTGGCGTGGTAAAATGAACCTTATCATAGGGGTAATTGTTATTAATGATAATAACAACTGAGTTGATGAAGGAGATTAACGCAGAGTGATAGGTCAGTGAGGGCTCAGTATTATAATACAATAGTAGAATTGCAGTGCTGCAAATGTATTAGTTTGAGCGTATACATCTATTGTATTACTCCCTATTCATTTGGTTTTCTCGAGTAAGACAAAATGGATTAATATGGACTGTATTCAGGAACAAATCTGTTGTTTTGCATTTGGTACATGTAGTTCTGAGTATCCTTATGGCCAAGATTAAGCTCTCATGGTGTGATCAACAGCTGTGAGCACTAGAAATCTGATCTAGTTCATCTAGTGCTCTTCCATTACGTGGAATCTCTGTTGAACAGACAGTGGAGCAGAGAGATTGAACATCGCTCTGGTTTTGTTATGCTGTTTTGGTGTGCGTCTGCCACCCCCTTGTGGCCTCACACATTAACTGCAGGGTCAGTGAAGCTATGGCTTTCTACAAATTGTGACTATTTTGGCTATTCTTTGCTCAAGCTGCAGTATTCTGCCTCCATGGTGTTTGGACAACAATAGCTCTCAGAACTGCCGGTAGTGTGATTTGGGATTTGAAAGGTTGCTTTGATGTGTAACGTAACGAAGTGTTGATTCAATGTCAGAACAAAAACCCTCCCACGACCCTTTGATTCTTATTTGCTGTCATTGCACAAACAAACCAGCAGGGTTATCAATTGCATCATCCTTGTTAATAAATGAAAAAAATAAACATTTAATTTGTCTTATTTTAACATTATATCTGTAGTTGCCGTAGTACCAGTCTTTGGCCTAGTGTTTTAAATTGAAGAGGACAGCTATGATCAAATCTCAAACTAGACTGTACAATGATGTGTATAATAAAGCATGAGGGAATTATAGGCTTATTTGAAAAGGGCAACACAAAGGCCTTCTTGTTCCTTTAAGTCTTTATGTTTTTTGGAGGGAGTGTGTGTCGAACACGAGGGCCGCTTCCTGTCAATTCTGTTCCACATATTCCCGGTTCCTTTCCATTGTAATTCCTTTAATTAAAGTGATTTTATTCACAGGCACACAGCTGGCACCGGCTACTTTCCATTAGGCATCTGAGTGGCCGCCTCGTTGGTTGGAGGACCCGCACTGGGGCTGCTTCCTAGGGAGCACAATACTATTTTCATCTCCCCTCTGAGTTTGTTGTGTGTTTTGAATTTATTAATCATTGATTTTAATGCTCGCCTCTTGACAGTGGCAGCTACCCGCGCATTAATTAATTCCAGTGTCCCTGTTTAACAAAATGGCATTTAGAAACAATGTGAGGTCGGCTGGTGTTCCCTCTGACCTATAAATGAAGGCGTTGCATGCAAAATGTCAAAATTAGCTTTTATTTGTTCTTCACTATTTGTTCTTTGTACTATTTATTTGATGGCGTAGATATAAATGAGGCCATTTCTGCTCTATTGAAGTATCTGTAAACACAGTTAGTTTTTTAATATTCAGCAGTATTTTGGTAGATCATAAAACACAAAAATGTCTCTTTTGTTCAGCGTCCTTCTTCAATACTCCTGCTTTGCATGCAGCCTCTGTCGGTCGCTGAATGGCATATTCTCAAAGGAATTGTCGGTCTTAAATTGAGAATAAAGGTGCTGTGCCGTCAACAATAGGTGGGCTATGTTTATCCTTTGAGGTCTTAAGTAAGTATGTTAAAAGATTGCCTTCAGTGAATTTCCGAGGAATAAAAAGAAAGATTAGATCTCACATTAGGCATATGGTGTTGGAATTTGAATTGGGTTAGGATTTGAATGTATTTATGTGAGTATTTGAAGAGAACTAAACTATTCATCCATTTAAATGAGTGACTGGTCTGTGTGGTTGAATAGATAAAAGCTTGCTCATAATCCTTATTGACAAGAGGGATGCGTAAAGACAGCTATTCCTAAGTCCCAGCCGTGCCCTGCCCTGTGGATGGGCCTTATCCTTATTCAAGGAGGGTTTCTTAATGCTAAAGATTTCCTGACAGATTGCTTTCACCAGATTGATTAGCACATGTTGTTAGTAAGTGAACTGTGTCTGTGTGTGTGTGTGTGTATGTGTGTGTGTCTGTGTGTGTCTGTGTGTGTCTGTGTGTGTGTGTGCACGAGCGCCTCTGAGAGAGGGGGGGGGACATGGAGTGCTTATCATTCTGAAAATTAAAAGAAGCAAACAACCACAGCCGTAACATGATGGCATTTAGCTGGCATCCTGCTGGGGTTTAGCACAACACTCTAACTGTGCTGACATCTGCAAAAGATAATGCAGAAAAGAGACTCGAGGATCACCTCGCTCAAACTCAAAGTGCAGTAACTACACAGTAGCATACAGTATGTTTGCATAATATTATTTTTTCCTGTAGTCAAAGCAACAGGATAATTGCCGAATGTAAAATAGCAGGAAGCCTCCTCACAGGTCGTCCAGTCCAGTTTTGTTGACATGCTGTTCTCTAGCCATTGTATGAAGTAATGGTGTGAAATTGCTTGTATGCAAATACACTGTATAGCATGTTCAATTGGACCCTTGTGATGAAACAATTAGGGCTTTGAAGAAGGTTCCCACTATTCCTGCTGCACCTATGAAGCCTAAAGCAGGTTGGCCTTTCCCTTCTTCCCTCCCTCCCCTCCTGCCTCCTTCCCTCTCCTCCCTCCTCTCTGAAGGGGGGATAACAGAGAGGAGAGGATCCATCGATCAGTGCCGATCGTTCAGCGCCCTGCCTGCACCCTGCCTCATTGTTTTTATCTTGTCTCTCAAGCAGGGCGAACCCTGTTGCCATGGCATCCCCCACACATTGGAGATGGCACTTCAACCCTTTTGCTTAATGATCTCTTGGATGATAGCCTACTTGTCAGGCGTTCATGTTCTGTTGAGACGCGAGGGTTTCTGAACGTTCTATCGCAACGTTACTGTACCGAACAGGGGTCCATTCTCTGCTTTCGCAAATCAAAGTGAGCTTCTTTCCCTTTTAATTATTTCGAGTGCTATGATTTGTTTCCACTGGGTATGTTCTCAAAGACGGACGTTCTAAATGGAGAGAAACCAATTTGCATTCATTTAGTGCCTTTTTTTGTTTTTAGGCATTACTTTAAACCATCACTCTTTTGGCAGTTCAGTGCTGGGTGAGGGATTATTGCTCATATAAATAGCTGCCATTGATTTGACAAAAAAGAGACTACTCTATGTCATTATGAAGGCAGAAAATCCTAATTTAGAAATGTGAACAAAAAAGCTGAGCGTTCAATTCAATTCCATAATCCTCCATATTGCATGAAATCAGGGGTGTCGTGTTACAATACACCGTTTTAGTCAATGCTGCGATGGAGACAAAGGTGGCGCCTGCAGCCATCATAATGTACTGAGCAAGGAAATGTGTTCAGAAACGGTTTTATTTTATTATTCTATATCTGTCAACTCCCATGCAGTGTCTTTTCCAGTTCTATATGTATCTGGTGTGCCTGCATGTGTTATGTGCTTTAAATGTTTCATAAGACATGCAGTGCAATGGTTAGAGCCCCTGTTAATTAGTTGAATGTATTTCCCCCCCCTCTGCTCGGCAGTGGATGAAACAGTCGTGTCTAATCGTATATGACTTTGGGGACATGATACGTGCCACAATGCCATCACGTTTCCTGTTATTTAAATATGGAATCAAGCGTCTCAGACATTATTGACCGGTGTTGATTGGGAATCCGGGAAGAGCTGTCTGGTGTAAACGCTAGTCAGTTCGATCACATCTGACCTATTATTCATGTGGTAAAAGAAGGGGGGGTGGGAGAGATGGAGAGGGGAGAGAAGTTTGAACATAATCGGGAGAAGGACAGAGTTGTTGCTTTAGTCGTGTTAAGATTCGTCTCGCGCCTCATGGATCACTCATCAACAGTCTCCGAATAACACCACGGGAAGCGTGTGAAGGATTTTTCAAGACTTGCGTTTTGTGATCTTAGAATGAAGAGAAGACTATTGGTTGAGGAACTTCCATTTGGAACATTTAGCCTAGTGTTTCTTCCGTTCGTTGTTTTCTTCTGTTAAAGGGCCTGTAGAGGCAAAGCGAGCATCTGTGTCCGTCGGAAAGGAGCACAGTTGATATCAGAGACAGTGATCCTGCATGGCTAACATATAAAGTATAAGATTTGAGGGAATTGGAGAATGGATATTTTAGCACTATGCAGGATGACTCTGATTCATAGCTCCATATGCTCCACCAAACACTACCAGTGGGTGGCCATGTCTCTTTGTTTTATTGCTCTGTCTCAAAGGCAGGAGAAATATGTTACCCGTGTCTGTTCCAAAAGGATTTCTCTCCCTTTATTAGTCTTTTGTTTAACCTGTTGTTACCCATAATGTGTTGTAGAAAAGTTGTATTTCTTGTGAGCAAACCCCCCCCCCCTAACGGCCCATGTTTTCTGGCCCATGTTACTTAGTCTTGCTTGCCAGCCTTGTGCGCCTTGGAGACAATCGTATAGATAAAAGATTTTTTTTACTTGTAGGTCAATGTTATAATTTGCCTTATTGTCTCCACAGACATATTTTGCTGTCATTCCCAAGGTTTCTGTGGACTTACAGACTTGTAGATAATGTGGTCTCTCAATATTTGCGGTGGGTTTTCTCCGTAAATGAGAACACAGAACTCTCCTACTAGGCTAAGTTCAGTTCTGTCTGGAGTCGCTTGCAAATCTTTTATCTATACGATTGTCTCCAAGGCGCACAAGGCTGGCAAGCAAGACTAAGTAACGTCTATCTGGTGTATTCAATAGCTGGGAGTGACCTCTCAGACGTTGTTGAGAGTTGTTTGAATCACTCAGAAAGGATCTTCTTCACTACTCCACACTTAAAGAACAAGAGGAAAAATGAACCTCCTTTTTTACATGCTTTTATCTCTGTGCATACTAGAGCCTACAGAATCAGCTTGATGTCTTTTCACTCTCATAATGCGATATGGGGAAGACTTCCTGCATGTCATAAGGTATTGGAAGGTAAAATTGAATTAAACTAAAGGGCTCTGAAGAATGGGACTGGGAAGTACTCACTTTCCCTCTATTTGACAATGAGGATTGCTGTAAATTGACACTGAAATGGTTCGTCTCGCACCCTCTCAAATGACCTCTCAAACGGATAACATGCATATTAACTGGCTCATCGCAAATTGTGTTGAAATGGGACAGAATGCAGTAAATGAGATATCCATCGTCTCCATGATGAGCACTTCCCCCTCATCAGGGTTGCTTTATTTCCCCACTACCGTTGATGGGTTATGACGTAGGCCAATTAGCTGACCTTGTTGCACTGTCCTCTCGGACTAGTCTACGTTGTGTTGTTTGACAAAACTATGGGTTTAATGTGAGTTTGCCAGCATTTTCTGTACTTAGGCACGTTGTTTGAAACACAGACCGCTTTCTAGAAGTATTAAAAAAAAAGAAAAATTAAAAATGATTTAACAAGGCAAGTCAGTTAAGAAGAAATAATTTTTTACAAAGACGGCCTACCCCGGCCAAACCCTAACCCGGACGACGCTGGGCCAATTGTGAGCCGCCCTATGGGGACTCCTAATCACAGCCGGTTGTGATACAGCCTGGAATCAAACCGGGGTCTGTAGTGACGCCTCTAGCACTGAGATGCAGTGCCTTAGACCGCAGCTCCACTCAGTACTTAGTTAACATCCTTCCTTGGGTTTAGTGTAAGGGGGATACTTTCTCTTCCTCGAGTGGCAACTGTCTGGGATTATTTTTGTGCATCTGAAAAAAGAGATGCCTTGAATATACATATTATTAATAATTAACTCCATACTTTATTTCCCTTTGAAAGTTATTATGCAGAATTAATATTTCATATGGGTACAAGCCTTACATGACAACTGTACTAAGACAAAGGATAGTAATGGCACAAAGTTTGACAAGTCTGTGTAGGCTTGCTCTAAAATCATTGGCCTTCATCATAAATTTAGCATTCAAGAGACGTCAATGGCGAATCTCTATTTTTGTTCATTTTCTATTTATGTATTCTGTTTTTGTTTTCTGACTTTCATGCAAACATATAAATGTCCTTACATTCTGAATTCTAGCCTTTCCAGTGCTCGACTGCTCGTTCCTACATTTGGAGTGGATAGCAGTTTGTGGCCTATTTAGATCTGAGACCCATCTCTTTCATTTCTGTTTTGACTGTGTCTAAACTGAGTCCACCTGCAGGGGGAAGTAACAGGCCAGATAACTCAGTCCTCTTCTCAGCCAAGGTTGCAGGATCCCTGTCTGGTGTGCGTTTGTCCAATGACATCACTGTCCCCCTCACGCTGTTTTCTCTTTGGTCTGTGTCTCTTTCTCCCACTTTCTCTTGTCTCCCAATATGCCGCAGAGAGATACAATTATCCACTTCATTTGAGTCGTCGTGGTAATGGTTCGCCCACCCCTCTCGGGGAAATAGGTAGCAGTAATTGTAAATTGTGTAATGAATGTGGAATCGCGACCGTGCCGGGCGACGCCATTATAACCGACCCGCTCATGACCCCCGCCCCAACAACAAGTGAGACCCCCGGCCTTTAGTGTTCATGAGCCACAGCGGAAATATTTAGGCTCTGAGGCAATTAATCCTAAGTGATGTGCTTTTTACCTCTTTAAAATCTTTCCCTCCATTTACTTCTCTTTATTTCCTCGATTCTCTCCTTCTCTGACACCTTTTAGGGTGTCATTATGATGGTATATAACACTGTTATACTGTTTTGAGGATCTTCTTCTTCCTCTTCCTCCTGGCCCTGCAGCAGCTGTTCTTTGCTCAGAGGGTAGGAGTGAAAGACTAGATATCCTGCTCCTCCAGCGATGACACCTTCTGCACCTGTGTCGGAGACAGGTGAGTGAGCTCAGTGACGCGCCCTAATTATCAGAAGTGACATTGTGTCAGTGAATTATCTTGGTTAAGAAGTCTGCAGTGCTGGGGAGCAGCGGGAGGCCACAGAACCTGAGGCACTATTAATCTGAGAGTGTTGCCGTTGAAACCCCTTCTCCTTGTGTGTGTGATGAGCCGCTTATCATGGATTCCTGCTGTTTCCGAGTGGGGAAGCGGTGGGTTTGCTTTAAAATGCTTTGTATTAATTAACCCCCCCCCCCACCCCCACTAGCTCCCTGTTGTACACGTGTCACTTTACTTTGTTGTTCTTGAATCACGGATCCTTAGTCCTGTAATGTTCCAGTTCAGCAGTTTTAGTTCTTACAGACGTTTGACTTTATTACGGCTGCCCCATGGGCACTTCTCATGGCTTTGTACATCCACAATGTTACAAGGGCCAAAACGCTGGTGATTTTAAGGTGTAATTGTCCCTCTTACTCCATGAAGGTAGATGGTGTTAGATCCAGGGGTTTGGCCACAGACCGGAGATGAAAACAGGAGGTCAGAGGAGCAGGAGGCACTCATAAAGGGAGACTGTTAGTGAGGGGCCCCGCACCTCTATTTGATATATAGCACATCATAAGTCCTTCACTTAACAAAGATAAGAATCTGGCCTTCAAAGATGGGGTCAGTGAGAGAGACTTTGACTGTGTCATTAACGGAGAGAGACATAGGGGGCAGATCACCGAGGCAGTCTGAGATGGGGAGGGTATGGGAGACTAGAAGGTAGGCGTCTGCTGTCCAGCTGAGCCTTGTCTACTCCCCTTCAGCCTCCAGCACACCCCCTCATTGTCATACAGTAACTCCCAAGAGGCATTGCGTCTTCAGTGTCTCTCTGCTGAAGGGGAAAAGCAGAAAGCCTGCCTATCACACTCACTGTCATACTCTCACACTTTCCCACGGGGCTGCATTACTGATAATGTCTCATATGGCAGAGAGGACCTGTCAGTGTCCCTCCTATCAGAATGATTCCTGTTTTGTCCAGCAGGGGGTGGTGTTGCAACTGGTTTACCTAGAGTTGAAATGCCAATACAGTCTAGAGAAGGGGGAAAGAAGGCACACACAAAAAAACACATCAGACATTTGGTATTAACGGAGTGAAGAAAGATTATTTTTGTTCAAAGTTGTGATGTCAAGGTCATTCGTGAGTCAAAAGATGAGATTGAATTGTGTTGCCGTTGTAACTGGGTGGCAGGTAGCCTAGTGGTTAGAGAGTTGGGCCATTAACCGAAAGGTTGCTGGATCAAATCCCCGAGCGGACAAGGTAAAAATCTGACGTTCTGCCCCTGAACAAGGCAGTTAACCCACTGTTCCCCCGGTAGGCCGTCATTGTAAATAAGAAAATGTTCTTAACTGACTTGCCTAGTTAAATAAAGGTAAAAAATATGTGACATGATTAGACGTTCATCTCAATTCCCTGAACATACTGTATGTGTTTGATCAGGGTGGTAAAGGCATCATCTAAATAAATAATTGTGGTCTCACAATGCATATGTATTTTAGCATGTGTGTATTAAATTACCCATCCTTAAAAATATTATATAGGCTAATCCAGATTTGTTCAACCAAAAGACTCCACCCCCCATTGATCTGAGTAAAAAATATGCCCTTAAAAATGCTATTCCACCGGATTTAAACTCAGTCAGGCACATTATCAGGTTGGGCTCAGTGAAGCAAAAACATTCCATAACCCCAACCTTCTCCCTGACCCCTCCCTGCTTTTAACAACTGCCGACATAGTTTTGCACTGTTATGTGATCATGCTTGGATGAAATCTGTCAAACAGCTCCCTGAGTTATTAGGCTGTCTGCATCTGACCTTTCCGCAATCAAAGATATATGACTTAAGGGCTCAGATTTGCCATGGCAACGGGTCCAATTTGCCGCCGTGAGAAAAGGTCTAATTGTTGCAGAAATTTAATGATCTAGCGCGACATCAGGGGCTGTGAGATTTTATGAACTGTTTACGCTATAATTTTCTTTTGTTAATGCATTCCGGCTTAACCCTTTCCATGCTGGATGCCTGAAGGGAGGAGAGGGGGCTCTCTGCTGCTGCTGCTGTCTGTGTGAGCGATCTGCCTCAACCTGTTTGCATGTCTGGCGCCTTTAAAAAAAAGGGCACTTCTGTCTTTAAGAAAAACCAGCAACATTATCGCCTCAGCGATGTAGACATCAGTAATATATTCTACAAGGTCAAAGACAACTGAGATTAAAATGTCTAATCAGTTAATTTGTTTTATTGAGAAGGACTGGTGTGTGATTGGACAGAGCGGGAGAGAGAGAGAGGGGGGATAGAGATGGAGGGTTTGAGCTGCTTAGATTTGCACATTGGTATTTTGACTGTGCGCGATGCTGGAAAATATGGCTGTGGCATTCTGTTATAGAATGTTGATGAACCTCAGACACCCTGTTTTTTTTTCCCCCTCCTCCCTCCCTTGCCCTTCGTCTCTCTTCCGCTCACCATTCACTTTCAATCTATGGCACATTCATACAAGACTGATTTTATTATTTGCCTAAATAGACTTATATTTTATATCTCATTAAATATTCAAAATAAATTCAGCATATTTGAGATGTTCATACATATTCAGATTTGGTAACAAGGATCAGAATATTTTGATTGAGCCCATACAGCGAAGACATTTTGAATTTTCTTTTTGTGTGCAAATAATTCTATTCAGAGGAATGAGTTGAATCACAATTGATCTCATTGTTTTCTTTTTTTCTCTCACAATCAAATGTGAAAGAACATATTTTGCATGGCCAGGCTGTTATAGGTTTGTACAGTATGTACATATTTGATAACTGTTTGATTCACTTGAAAACGTAATCACTCTCAAGTTTTTGTTTATGCACACATCACATCCTCATA
Organism: Salmo trutta; assembly: GCF_901001165.1. Taxonomy (NCBI): domain Eukaryota; kingdom Metazoa; phylum Chordata; class Actinopteri; order Salmoniformes; family Salmonidae; genus Salmo; species Salmo trutta. The sequence goes on from NC_042985.1 coordinate 33,844,468, forward strand.
TACATCAATCAGAATTTTCCAAATATAGTCAGACGGTCCTAAAACGTATTATGTTCTCTCCTGATCCATATGTCTTTGAACAAAAGAGAAGGGTTTTGTCCCTTTTCCTGCCTGAGAATATTCAATCATGTGTGTGTGTGTGTTGGGTAAATGAGTCTCTCAGAATGTGACCCCCATCAGGTCCAGGGAAAGTAGAGCCGTCCAGCTCTGTTTGTTTTGCGTTAAGTTGCTGGAGTAGTGGCCAGGCCTTGATTTATTAGCGCCGTGTGCCAAATGACCATGATGAAGTGCATTTCCATTTTAAAAGACTTTACAGCTCTATCTGGAAAGGTAAGAAGCAGAAAACAACTCAGCCAGAGGGGAGGGGGCGCAACCAAAGCTAGAGCAGAGACCCAAGCTGACATAGATGAGTTGTGAAATAGGCCAGGTGTAGAGAAGAGGGAGAGAAGAGAGAGAGAGAGAGAGACTGTGTTTGTAGAAGGGACATTGATGTTTAATATTTAATCCTGGGTACAGTTCTTAACATACAGTATGTAAGATGGCAGATTTAAGGGGGAAAACATTTGGAGCACTCAAGGCCAAACTTTGCAATCACGCGAGGGTTTTATGAGGAAATTTTTTTTTTTTTTTTGCTAGTGTACACGAGCAATACAACCTCCCTTTGACGTGGTCATGTTGCCATATTTCTCAGCCAACGAGTTCAGACGTTATGTTACACAAGTGATTTGGTGACAAAGTAAAACATTTTGGGTGACCCAAGGTTACTATAAGGTTTGGCATTGAAAGTAGACCCTCCAAAATGCACCTGCGTGCATCTGTAGTGTGTGCAACAAACAGGCTTACATCCAGAAAAGTGATGAAGTGATTGTTGAATGAAAATACACCCGTCTTACGGACAAATATGTGGCACTAATTACTTGTCTAACCTAAATCTCCCTGCGCCAGATGTTGCTAAAATATAGTGAGACGGAGACAAATTGCACAATGTTGTTTTAGCCCTCACAGAAATATAGACGTTTAAATCATATTTTCCTTGACCCTGTTACGGAGTTGTTCAATGTGAATGTGAAGTGCGCCGGCAGAAACTAATTGTAAAGATATGGTAGGTATCGCGTAATCTTGCCCTCTAAAGCATGTCCCTAAGAAGGATTACGTTTGGATCTTTTCCTCTTTTAATTCAGATTTCTATTTCAGTTACAGTATGTTGACTTCACCCCCACCTCCCTCTGTATCCTTCTGCTCCCTCCTCTCTACTGGTCTTGGCTCGCATTTGTTAAAAAAAAAAACGTACTTGACGACTTGTACAAAGTGGTGAAGAATTTCGAAGCCAGAGTCGGATTCGCAGAAGACCTTGAAAAACTTTCAGGTGTAAGTTACAGTAACTCAATAATAACCCTTTCATAAGAAGCCCCAGCCCCACCTCCGTCTGACTGCCTGCTATAGCAGCCGATAGAGCAATCAACTCTATCCCCTTCTCTGCTTCTCTCCGTCTCTCTATTGCCTGACTGTCCATATTTGAATTATAAGTGAAGGGGAAATTATGCGCGGGCACCACAAGCACCTTGCCTCTCCCTTTCGTTAAAAGACAGGATAATGAGACGGAATATCTATTTGCACAGCGTAATGTGTGTGTTCCAGCCAGCGCTAAGAGACTCAAACGTCTTCTAGTAGACATTCTCCTCCAGCAGGATAAAGCCTGAACAGGAGAGGAGGGGAAAGACTGGATTTGCATTACAGTGCTCAAAGGTAGATGGGAGAGCTGTGCAGGTATATCAGCCTTAATGTAGTGTATCTATCTTCAGCCTGTTATATCAGTCTTTTACAAACACATTCGCAGCCTTCCCTCAGTGCTGTCTCGTTATTCATCAGATAAAGGTAGACATCAGGGAGTGTTGGTATACGGATAATAGGTGCACTGTGATTGGTCCGTCGGCCTGCCAGTCTTAATCAGGGCTAACTGGAATGGAACAGAGGTAAATATGTCCATTAGTGGCCGCAGAGGGAGGGATTAACCAGCGAACGGCCTCTTAAATGCAAATTGTCCTATTCGGAATGCCGTACACAGTGTCCTGTGTGATATCAGTCATGAGCGTTCATTCTAATTATTTGGGCAAATGTACTAATTAGCTAGCAGGTGCCGCCCTTATCATCCTCCCCAACATCTTTTGTATTCAAAATAGGTTCCGCAGCATGGGAATTTTTCAGGCCATCAGCAAATATTTACCAGTTCCATCTCATTACTTTTTGAGCACCGGTTTGTGGTTAAAAACTGGCCGTGAATATCTTATGGCCCTGCACATGTGCTCTAAACTTTGCCTTGACCTTTTCCCACTGGCCGGGTCTACTGGCATGGTGCTGTGTGTTCATTTGTAGATACACACTGTGTCCTCGCGCCTGTCTGACTGCTCGGCTCTGGAGTTAACACTTAAGCAAACTGAGGATTAGGCATAGAGAAACCCACCCACATCTCCTCGATAGCTAGTCCGTTAACGTCCCCATCACTGGGCCTGGGTTTGATCTATCCATTAACAGACATCCCATATATTTCAGCTTTAGTACGATCAGGGGAAATGCTGACAGTTTTCATTTCTTTGGCTTAGTGATTAGCAAGTTGGGACTTGTCAATACAATAGTAATGAATGATTCAGATAAACATGAATTGGGGCCATAATCTTTTTTTTTTTTCTGTGATAGTCTGATATTGCTGGTCTGCGTTTTTGCTTGAAAAGAAAGTGATTAATCAATAATTAATTTGAAGCCAGCACATTGATAGAAGCGATGCGATGTAAACATTCCCTATAAATCTGTGCTTTATTACCAGCGCAATTGAAAGATGCGTTACAGAGGCTCGTGTGTCACGTTAAGTATGTTGTGAACATTCTGTATGGTTGGAAAAAGCCCATGCCATTTCAAAATCTCAATGTGTCTTGTTTTGCTGCTGAGAGACTCTTTGTGCTTATTAATTGCATTTGGAACTTGGAAAGTTCATCTCTTCAATTGACAAATCTCAAGAAGGGTGGTCTGCACGCTTAACTTTTGAAGAGTCATTGTTGCGGAGACGGTGAGCTTCTCTGGCGTCGTTCCTCAGTAGAGCCCCAACATCATGACTGGTGGATATGCTGTTGGGTTGACCTACAGCAGGGGCTTGACCCTTTCCCTTGAGATGATCCTGAATCTAGCAGTTTACCAGTCAGCAGTAAAACGTTACTATACACAGAGAGTAAGTCAACTTTACTAGGATGATCTTTGTTGCAATCGTTACATTTCGTCCTATTTGGCCCTGTATCACAATGGCTTCTGTTCAATGGCTACTCATTCATCGTCAAGTCAGACTAGAAGGACTGATTACATTTCAGCAGACATTAATAGGAAACTCTAATTCACTTTTGACATTTTACCCAATATCTAGATAAAGCAGATCGACAGGGCTGTCTGCGTCAATGCTTCACCAGCAGTGTCTGAAGCCTAAGTGATAAAACAAAAAGTTTTTGCCCAAAATATCCAGCTTCATCATCTCCTCCGACGTGTTGAGGCATATGTGTTGTGTTTAAAGACAATGCTGTGAATTTAAAGACAATGCTGTGTATGTGCCAGAGCTTTGATGATGAAGCCAAGTCCTCTCTCCCAGGCGGTATTTACCCGAAGCTCTTCCTACAGCATTGTTGAAGCCTACTGCCGTACATTTTTAGAGCCACATTGTTGCGCTGAATGACTTTTTATGTTCATTTACTTTCGACTATGTGGTGTTTGCTCTGTGCTTTCACCTGGAAATGTCTAGGTTATTATTTTTAGCCGTTCAGAGTGCAGACATGACTGTAAAGACACAACATCCTCTTCCTCCGACGAAGAGAAAGACCATGGTGACCGCATGGACGTCTAGCTGCATGGCCCCCTGTCCCCCCAGGGTCTGCCAGGACCTGTGTGTTTGTGTGTTTTGAGGTGTTGTCTGAAGTCTCAGTGTGACCATGATAGAGACCCGGAGGAGGAGGAGGAGAAAGGCAGTTGTGCTCCAGCCATCTGCTTGCCTCACACAGTGAAGTAGAAGAAGGTGAGGTCTGTCCACATCCCCTCTGGCCCCACATCAGAAAGCCTCCGTTGGCCCCGCCGCGTCCAGCCCGACCCGAGCTGCTCTGTTTGATTTAATGAGTAGAGCTGGGGTGCCATGGCCAGAGACGGCAGAGAGTCCCTCACACGCCCAGCCTATTCAGAGCTGCCATCCAAACACCCATCCAAACCCAGCCAACCTTACAAGGATGTGTGGAAAGTCACATGACCCCGGAAAATGTCGCAGCTGAAAATTTGAAAATGAAAAAGAGTATACCCTTGTGGTTTTCTCACCTTTTTGGATTTTCACATATTTGTAGAATTTGTAACTGTTTATAGGGGGGATGCAAATAGCGGGGAGTGTGAAAGCCTGCCTCGTCTCTCGCCCAGCCAGCAAGTGTGGCAGTGTTTTAATGATGCATCTGCTCATGTCAAATGATTCTGGACACATGGCAAACTCTGGGCTGCCGGTCTCTTTGATGTCATTGAACACACACAAACACATGCACACAGACACACACTCATATGCAGCTATGTACCGGGCACCGGTTCACTTGGGCCCCCTCTGATGCTGTGGTGGCTGGTTTTAATGTCCCTGCCTAATGATCTGGCACGCCTCGAAAGGTAGATGATAATTTGCTTTAAGTGGAGCCTTTAGGCGGAAAAGCCTTGTAGGGCTTAACTCTTTCAAAATGACAGTGTTTACGACAAGCATCCGACAGATTTTTATTTCAAATGGGATTTTTGGTGTGAAAATGCATCACATCGCAACACCACACTGCTGACTGTCATTTGAACAGACCGATGGTCTGTATGACGATTCTGTGAGATCCTCCATGAAGGCAGCTAGGCTGTGATTGAACAGGCTTCAGTTGGAGCCTAACTGGTGGACACAGCACTAAGAATTACAGAGAAGAAATTACTAATTCTGGGAATGATGGAGAGGATACAGTGAAAGCACATTCTGCAGAGACTGCAAGGACATGCAGCCTAGTGTAGTCTTTGTAGAGGAAATCTGGGCGATTTCAAATGAGTCCTCATCACTGAAAAGGACTCATTATCACTTTTGTATACTCTCTCCATTTCATTCTTCATCAGGCCTTTGTAAGCATAAAAAGTGCTAAAACAGTTTTTGCCCAATTCTTTCTACTTGCAAATCATTTGAAATTCAGCACACGTGATGAGTGAAGGACTTCATAATGGATGTATTATAAACACTTTAATGACCGTATTCTTTCTCTGGCATTAGGCCCATAATCAATATGCAATGCCCAAATCCCCCTGCCCCTACCTGTCCATTCCCTATCCCCTTTTCATTACGTCATCTTCCTCTCCTCTTTAGTCAAGAAGTGTTTAATTAATACACTTTTTCTCCAAACTGTGCCAGATGCTAATGCAAGTGTATATTTGAACTTGAGTCTCCCAAGAGCTGTACTTGTGCTCTCAAAGTCGCTACCTCACTTTCTAAGTTGAACAGGTGTTAAATGAGTGAGTAGTTTGTCTGTCACCAGTCAAAACCCTGGACCGTGCCGAACCTCCTGTCCGAGAGCTGTGATATCATGAGATCTCAACATCCATTGTTGGGTTGAGCTGACAGGGGAAGATGTCAGCCATGGCAGTACTGGCAATAATAGCAGCAGTACCCACAATACCAGAGCAGTACCAGCAGAACAAGTAGTGCCAGAGGAGTACAAAGCAGTACTAGCAGTACCAGTCAGTAGTACCAGAGCAGTACTATCAGTAAAAGCAGTACCAGAAATTAAAAGCAGTACCATTAATAAAAGCAGTACTAGTAGTAAAATCAGTACTAGTAGTAAAAGCAGTACCAGCAGTAAAATCAGTACCAGTAGTAAAGCAGTACCAGTCAGTAGTACCAGAGCAGTACTATCAGTACCAGCAGTACTAGCAGTAAAAGCAGTACTAGCAGTACCAGTCAGTAGTACCAGAGCAGTACTATCAGTACTATCAGTAAAAGCAGTACCAGCAGTAAAAGCAGTACCATTAATAAAAGCAGTACTAGTAGTAAAATCAGTACTAGTAGTAAAAGCAGTACCAGCAGTAAAATCAGTACCAGTAGTAAAGCAGTACCAGTCAGTAGTACCAGAGCAGTACTATCAGTACCAGCAGTACTAGCAGTAAAAGCAGTACTAGCAGTAAAAGCAGTACCAGGACCATTAATAAAAGCAGTACTAGTAGTAAAAGCAGTACCAGCAGTAAAAGCAATACCAGTAGTAAAAGCAGTACTAGTAGTAAAATCAGTATCAGTAGTAAAAGCAGTACCGGTCAGTAGTACCAGTGCAGTACTATCAGTACCAGCAGTAAAAGCAGTACTACTAGTAAAAGCAGTACCAGCAGTAAAAGCAGTACCAGTAGTAAAAACAGTACCAGCAGTAAAAGCAGTACCAGCAGTAAAAGCAGTACTAGCAGTAAAAGCAGTACCAGCAGTAAAGCAGTACCAGTCAGTAGTACCAGAGCAGTAACAGAGCAGTACTATTAGTACCAGCAGTATTAGCAGTAAAAGCAGTTAAAGCAGTACCAGCAGTAAAATAAGTACCAATAGTAAAAGCAGTACCATTAATAAAAGCAGTACCAGCAGTAAAAGCAGTACCAGTACCATTAATAAAAGCAGTACCTGTAGTAAAAGCAGTACCAGTAGTAAAATCAGTACCAGTAGTAAAAGCAGTACCAGCAGTAAAATCAGTACCAGTAGTAAAAACAGTACCAGTCAGTAGTACCAGAGCAGTACCAGTGCAGTACTATTAGTACCAGTAGTAAAAGCAGTACCAGCAGTAAAAGCAGTACCATTAATAAAAGCAGAACCAACAGTAAAAGCAGTACCATTAATAAAAGCAGTACCAGTACCATTAATAAAAGCAGTACTAGTAGTAAAAGCAGTACCCTTAATAAAAGCAGTACTAGTAGTAAAAGCAGTGCTAGCAGTAAAATCAGTACCAGCAGTAAAAGCAGTACCAGTCAGTAGTACCAGCAGTCAAGCAGTTAAAGTAGTACCAGTAGTAAAAGCATTACCAGTAGCACCAGCAGTAAAATCTGTACTAGTAGTAAAATCAGTACTAGTAGTAAAAGCAGTACCAGTCAGTAGTGTGAGCAGTACCAGAGCAGTACTATCAGTACCATTAGTAAAAGCAGTACTAGCGGTAAAATCAGAACCAGTAGTAAAAAACAGTACTAGCAGTAAAAGCAGTAGCAGCAGTAAAAGCAGTAGCAGCAGTAAAAGCAGTACTAGTAGTAAAAGCAATACCAGTAGTAAAAGCAGTACCATTAATAAAAGAAGTACCAGTAGTAAAAGCAGTACCATTAATAAAAGCAGTACCAGTAGTAAAAGCAGTACCATTAATAAAAGCAGTACTAGTAGTAAAAGCAGTACCATTAATAAGAGCAGTACCATTAATAAAAGCAGTACCATTAATAAAAGCAGTACCAGTAGTAAAAGCAGTACCATTAATAAAAACAGTACCAGTAGTAAAAGCAGTACCATTAATAAGAGCAGTACCATTAATAAAAGCAGTACCATTAATAAAAGCAGTACCATTAATAAGAGCAGTACCATTAATAAAAGCAGTACCATTAATAAAAGCAGTACTAGCAGTAAAAGCAGTACCATTAATAAAAGCAGTACTAGTAGTAAAAGCAGTACCATTAATAAAAGCAGTACCATTAATAAAAGCAGTACTAGCAGTAAAAGCAGTACCATTAATAAAAACAGTACCAGTAGTAAAAGCAGTACCATTAATAAAAGAAGTACCAGTAGTAAAAGCAGTACCATTAATAAAAGCAGTACCAGTACCATTAATAAAAGCAGTACTAGTAGTAAAAGCAGTACCATTAATAAAAGCAGTACTAGTAGTAAAAGCAGTACCATTAATAAGAGCAGTACCATTAATAAAAGCAGTACCAGCAGTTAAAGCAGTGCTAGCAGTAAAAGCAGTACCAGTAGTAAAATCTGTACCAGCAGTAAATCCAGTATCAGTAGTAAAAGCAGTACCAGTCAGTAGTACCAGAGCAGTACTATCAGTACCAGCAGTAAAAGCAGTACCAGCAATAAAAGCAGTACCAGTAATACAAGCAGTACCAGGAGTAAAAGCAGTACCAGCAGTACTATCAGTACAAGCAGTAAAAGCAGTACCAATAGTAGAAGCAGTACTAGTATTAAAAGCAGTAGTACCAGCAAAATCAGTACCAGCAATAAAATCAGTACCAGTAGTAAAAGCAGTACCAGTCAGTAGTGTTAGCTGTACCAGAGCAGTACTATCAGTACCATTAGTAAAAGCAGTACTAGCAGTAAAAGCAGTTCTAGCGGTATAATCAGAACCTGTAGTACAAGTAGTAAAAGCAGTACCAGCAGTAAAAAACAGTACTAGCAGTAAAAGCAGTACCAGCAGTAAAAACATTACCAGTAGCAGCAGCAGTAAAATCAGTACCAGTAGTTAAAGCAGTACCAGCAGTAGAAGCAGTACCAGTAGTAACAATACTATTAGCAGTAAAAGCAGTACCAGCAGTACTATTAGTAAAAGCAGTACCATTATTAAAAGCTGTACCAGTAGGACCAGAAGTAAATGCAGTACCGCTAGTAAAAGCAGTACCAGCAGTCAAAGCAGTACCAGTAGTAAACGCAGTACCATTGACTAAAGCAGAACAAGCAGTAAAATGCAGTACCAGCAGTAAAAGCAGTACCAGCAGTAAAAGCAGTATCAGTAGTACAAGCAGTAAAAGCAGTGCCAGCAGGAAAAGCAGTACCAGCAGAAAATGCAGTATCAGTAGTGCAAGCAGTAAACGCAGTATCAGTAGTACAAGCAGTAAAAGCATTACCAGCAGTACCAGCAGTAAAAGCAGTATCAGTAGTACAAGCAGTAAACGCAGTACCATTAGTAAAATGCAGTACCAGCCGTATCAGTAGTGCAAGCAGTAAACGCAGTACCATTAGTAAAATGCAGTACCAGCCGTATCAGTAGTGCAAGCAGTAAACGCAGTACCAGCGGTAAAAGCAGTACCAGCCGTATCAGTAGTGCAAGCAGTAAACGCAGTACCAGCGGTAAAAGCAGTACCAGTAGTAAAAGCAGTCAAATGCAGTAAAATGCAGTACCAGTAGTGAGTGGAAGTAGCATCAGGAGTTTCCTCATTCTCCTCCTACACCACCACGTCACAGAGGAGTGAGATAAAACGAGTCAGAGTGCCGGGGACGACTGAGAGCGGATCCCCAGGGCCCAGTAATTGGTAGGGTGGAGGGGAGTTAAGGACTCCTTTTGTCCTGTGGTAAAAGGAGATGAGAGCCGAGGTGCTGCCCTGGCCCCTGTGGCGACGGCCTGTTGCAGACTGATCAGAGAAGGGTGCTGCGGCGTGGCATGGCCTGGGCGCCCTCTCCCCTCACCCAGTCCCCTCAGAGGGCTGGGGAGCAGACAGATGCTCTGATAACTGCCATCCCTCCCTTCTCTCTACTGGTTTTGGAGGCCAAACTCTTCCACAGTATGCCAGACAGACACACTGAGGCATACACACTAACTTTGCCTCAGTACCCATTTCTACCACTTGCCTCATACGGACATGGGCAAACAGAGGTAGAAGATTGCATTTCTTTTCCCAGGATGGAGCACTATAAGGAGTCTTGACTAAATGATTTTAGTCTTTTCCCCATTGTCTTTATCTTTTTATTTCTCTTAAAGTTGGTGGAAAAAAATGCTTTTAACAATTGATGGTGTAAAGTGATGGAGGAAATGAGATTCCCAGGCAATAGGCATGCATTGTCTGGGTAGCTGGGGGGAAAGAGAATTGGGATATCTTGGTTGTTGATTCCTGCATGATAGGGAGAGGGAAGCCCTAGGGGTGAAGCATCAGGAAATGTCTGCATTGCTCTTAAGAGGCCTCTCTCTCCCTCCTGCAGTAATGGAGTTGTAGAACACAGAAAACGGCATTGTTTGCTGCACTAAGTACTCTTTACGTTCAGTTAACTTTAGTGGATTGGTTCTGTAGTAGAGACAGAGATTGAGAGGCGATCGGATGAAGACCCACAGCCATTTTCTCATGGCCACGGTATTAAGCAGCTCTTTCTCATTTAACCTTTGAAAAAAACTGCACCCCCCCACTTCAATTCTGTATATGTTTAGTACCAATTTCCTTCAGTAAAGTGCGATAGTCCATGAACAGGAAAACATTACATCAGTCTCAAAGCTTACTTCGCCCAATTGCAAGTCCATTTATTTATGTGCATTTGAAATGATTTGAAATGTACAAACAATGTTTGTCTTGGAATTAATGAGAAAACATTTAAGTCGTGGTTACATTGGCAAAAATGGTAATGTGTACACTCTTCAACGGCCTCCACCCAAGCTAATTTATTTAAAGACATTGAGTAACTCAAATTACGTAGGACCCTTCTTTGATATGCTATTTTCCTTTCTTCGTCGGCCATCTTTGATTCCTCGGGTGATCCGCCTCTCTTGCACACAGCTGCTTTCTTGCTTGTTGTTTTTGGCACCGCATTCAAACTCGCCCGCCCGCTCTCAGCTTTCTGTGGTGTACTCAAAAGACACGGAACATCAAAAAGCTTTGAGGCGCTGGCGACATTAACATCGCTGAACTCTTTCTGAGAGGGGCTGCAAGCACAGACCCTTGGCTCTTTGTGTGTAAATGTGTGAGAGTAGCTGAGTGCCCTCTCTCTCCAATACAAAGACCCCAAGGTTACCAGGGAGTCACTGATCCCATTCCAGGAGCTGCATTCCTCTCGGTTCCATCTCATTCCATGCCATGCCATTCCTCGCCTGCATGACTGAGACAGGTGCTGTTTTTCTGACCTTGGCTGTTTGTGGAGATTATATATTTACCAGCTCCTCTGGATAAGCACTGTCTTGTCTCTCTCGCTCTTCCACTACAAAGCACCATTATTCAGTCTCTCTGTTCCTCTCCTCTACTGGATTACACTGTGGATGGATGAGCCAGAGGCTGTGAACAGCTTTGACTAACACACACCCATAGTTTTTGGTGTGTGCATGTGACTGTTTATACCGTTGCAGGGTCAGTAGGTTTCAATCACTGGGCTTTGATGTGATGAACTTTCAGAGGGTTTGAATAGATTCAACTTCTGCGAAAGTTCAGCGTGATATGAATATGTTCAGTCGACTATTGACAGAGACATTTGGTGTTAAGTATCATTGGCTAGGCAGAGTATGAGTATGATGGAATTTAAAATTCTAGTTTATCTAAGTCAAGTAAAGCTGGTTACATATGGAACATTTCTAAGTTGTTACTCGATGTTCTTAAGTGTGGCTGGCTAGCTAATATTAGCTATAAATGTCTTACCTGTGAGAGTGGTGTGGTTAGCTTTGTGCTGTTGTGGTACAGCCCCTGTAGCGTGATAATAAGGCTGGCAAATGGGCGAGGAGGAGGGGGGCAGTGTGGGGGTTAGATGGGATAGTGTGTGGGGGGGCTACACGGTTACCACGGAAATGGATGTGTTGGCCTCATCAGCAGGCTCCCAGCTGGTGAGGGCTCGGAAGCGCGTCTTGGCAAGCGTTTGGTCAGGGGGGAGTTTGCATCTGTGCTGCCTTGGCTCTCAGCTGGAGGGGGGTAGGAGATGTTCACCCCCCCGCGCCCCTCTCCAACACCCCTTCTCATCAGGTCTTAAAGGGGACCCACCCACTGTCAAGGCAAAGCCTCATCACACAGCTCACTGGGAAACTGCCTCCGAGTTTCTCTCTCTCTTCCTCGCTTCCCTTTCCCTCAGTCCCTCTTCTCCTCCTCTTTTCACCCCATTCTCTCCCTTTCAAACCATTATTTACTCGTCTGCTCACCCTCATTTATCCACTGTCTTTCTCTCTCCTCTTTCTCCTCTATCAGTTTCATTTCCCTTCTGTCTCCTTCGTCTTCCTCTCCCTGCACCACCCACTTTTCTGTTTTTCTACTCTCTGTTTTTCTACTCTCCCTCTCTCTTTCTCTCTCGCTCTCTTTCTCCCCCCTCAGAGTAGCCGATTATATCAGTCCTGTACCGCCCACCCTGTAGAGACTTGCTTGTCCTACAGATGCTTCCTCTGTAGTGTCTTTATTTGATTTATTTCTCATTTTCTTCACAGGATATTTGTTAAAGGGTGAGATTTGAACAGTTTTACAGGATGCCCTTTTCCACTAAATGTGCTAGGGATTAAAGTTCCTTCTCATTCCAGGGAAAGCTTTTAAACAGACTATTTAGCCTGTCTAAACCACAGTGGTGTGGATGGGTGACATATCAAAGGAGAGGGTGAAACTCAAGCACTCAGGAAATGAGCTGGAACATGATTTGGTGACCTCTGAATTCTCTGCCCTCGTTCCCATGGTGTGTGTGTAGTTGGGGGGATTGTGGGTATGTGTAGGGTTTGATGTTCTGGGTCGTGGAGTTACCACCATGTGGCTACTGTACAGGAAGAGGAGTCTGCAGCACAGGGCAGCCCTTGACCAGGGAGGAATGGCCACGGTGACATCATCGGTGACATAGGAGGTGTCTGTCCTGGCTTTGCCTCCATGCACCTGCCCATCCTCTGAAGGGCGAACGTTCTATCCCCCAAATCACTCGCATGCTCCAGATCCTAGATTATTTTAGCTTTCTTTGTGTTTTCATCTGTCCGGTTCTGTTTCAAGCCTTAACTTGAGCTTAATGAGAGACAGACGGCCATAAAGTGATAAAAAAAACGCCCTCGAGTCCCGCTGATAACCATCATCGGAAAGAGTGAACGCATGGGGAAAGTGACTGGACCGGGACCAAAAGCGACGATACACTCTGTCCATCTGTATTAGGCTTTAGTCTGTAAAATGGCATGTGTAACGCCCTCATCATATCTGCCTGGGTGAAGCATGGTTATTATGAAGGCAGGCGGTGCGATGTGGTGGTGCCGCTACACCGTCAGGGACAAGGCCAGCTTTTGTTCATTTTCTGGTCCCATGCATCTGCTTGTAATAGACAAGACCTCAACTGTGTCGTCATGTTTTGGCATCGATATCCCTTTCAGATCCAGTTAGGCTGGGGGGGAAATGGGGACATATGGACCACGCCAGAGATCACTTGCTTTGTCTAATTGTGCGGTGCATTTGTCCCATAGGCCTATATGATCAGAAAATGGCTATGTTGTCCTTTACGTGTCCTAGTGTACCGCATTGTCCATGTCCTTTATGACGAGTGGTGACACCAGGGTGGCGCATTATAGGAAGGTGGACCTTGTTGACATGAGAGCTACGCAGGGTAGTGCTTCAGAGAAGATGGTGTCTGATACTGCTGGAGTAAAGGAACCAAGGAGAAGCGTTATCACTGACTAACACCCTCACTTACGCACTCTTTCTCTCTCTCTCTTTCTCTATCTCTCTTTCACTCTCTCTCTCTATCACGCTCTGCCCCTCTCTTTCTCTTTATACTGTTTACAGAGTATCCCTCCCATTGTCTCTCTGTTGGATGTAAGACAGTGGCTGTGTGTGAGATTCTGAAGTACAGAAGAGCCCACACATCTGTCTGTCCCCTATCTCTCAGTGGTGAGTGGACTGGGACCGGGACAGCGGTCCTGGTGCTTTCTTCATGTTCAATAGCCATCACACCATCTCCTGTAGCAAGAGATAAAGACAGCCTCACTCACACAAAACACACACACCAGTCAAAGCTTGGACACACCCACTCATTCCAGTTTAAAAAAAAAATCTTTACTATTTTCTTCATTGTAGAATAATAGTGACTATGAAATAACACATATGGAATCATGTAGTGATTCTTCAAAGTAGTCCCCCTTTGCCTTGATGACAGCTTTGCACACTCTTGGAATTCTCTCAACCAGCTTCATGAGGTAGTCACCTGGAATGCATTTCAATTAACAGGTGTGCCTTGTTAAAAGTTGATTTGTGGAATTTCTTTCCTTAATGAATTTGAGCCAATCAGTTGTGTTGTAACAAGGTATGGTTGGTATAAGAAAGATAGCTCTATTTGGTAAAAGACCAAGTCCATATTATGGCAAGAACAGCTCAAATAAGCAAAGAGAAACTACAGTCCATCCTTACTTTAAGACATGAAGGTCAGTCAATCTGGGAAATTTCAAGAACTTTGAAAGTTTCTCCCAGTGCAGTTGCAAAAACCATCAAGCGCTATGATGAAACTGGTTCTCATGAGGACCGCCACAGGAAGGAAGACCCAGAGTTACCTCTGATGCAAAGAATATATTCATTAGAGTTAACTGCACCTCAGATTGCAGCCCAAATAAATGCTTCACAGATTTCAATTAACAGACACATCTCAAAATCAACTGTTCAGAGGAGACTGTATGAATCAGGCTTTCATGGTTGAATTCAACCTCTCTTTTGTATTGTCTGAGATCCCCAAAGATTGGAAAGCTGCCGCGGTCATCCCCCTCTTCAAAGGGGAGAGACTCTAGACCCAAACTGCTACAGACCTATATCTATACTACCCTGCCTTTCTAAGGTCTTCGAAAGCCAAGTTAACAAACAGATCACCAACCATTTCGAATCCCACCGTACCTTCTCCGCTATGCAGTCTGGCTTCCGAGCTGGTCATGGGTGCACCTCAGCCACGCTCAAGGTCCTAAACGATATCATAACTGCCATCGATAAGAGACAATACTGTGCAGCTGTAATCATCGACCTAGCCAAGGCTTTGGACTCTGTCAATCACCACATTCTTATCGGCAGACTCAACAGCCTTGGTTTCTCAAATGACTGCCTCGCCTGGTTCACCAACTACTTCTCTGATAGGGTTCAGTGTGTCAAATCGGAGGGCCTGTTGTCCGGACCTCTGGCAGTCTCTATGGGGATGCCACTGTGTTCAATTCTCAGGCCGACTCTCTTCTCTGTATACGTCAATGATGTCACTCTTGCTGCTGGTGATTTTCTGATCCACCTCTACGTAGATGACACCATTCTGTATACTTCTGGCCCTTTGGACACTGTGCTAACTAACCTCCAGACGGGCTTCAATACCATACAACTCTCCTTCCGAGGCCTCAAACTGCTCTTAAATGCAAGTAAAACTGAATGCATGCTCTTCAACCGATCGCTGCCCTCATCTGCCCGCCCGTCCAGCATCACTACTCTGGACGGTTCTGACCTAGAATATGTGGACAACTACAAATACCTAGGTGTCTTGTTAGACTGTAACCTCTCCTTCCCGACCCACATTAAGTATCTCCAATCCAAAATTAAATCTAGAATCGGCTTCCTATTTCGCAACAAAGCATCCTTCACTCATGCTCGACTTCGGCGATGTCATTTACACAATAGCCTCCAACACTCTACTCAACAAATTGGATGCAGTCTATCACAGTGCCATCCATTTTGTCACCAAAGCCCCATACACTACCCACCACTGCGACCTGTATGCTCTCGTTGGCTGGCCCTCGCTTCATACTCGTCGCCAATCCCACTGGCTCCAGGTCATCTACAAGTCTTTGCTAGGTAAAGCCAGTTTATCTCAGTTCACTGGTCACCAAAGCAGCACCCACCCGCAGCACGCGCTCCAGCAGGTATATTTTGGCCGCCTTTCCTTTCAGTTCTCTGCTGCCAATGACTGGAATGAACTGTAAAAATCGCTGAAGCTGGAGACTTATCTCCCTCACTAACTTCAAGCACCAGCTGTCAGAGCAGCTCACAGATCATTGCACCTGTACATAGCCCATCTGTAAATAGCCCATCCAACTACTTCATCCCCATACTGTATTTATTTCTTTATTTTGCTCCTTTGCACCCCAGTATCTCTACTTGCACATTCATCTTCTGCACATCTATCACTCCAGTGTTTAATTACTATGTCGTAATTACCTTGCCGCTATGGCCTATTTTATTGCCTTACCTCCCTTATCTTACCTCATTTGCACACACTGTATATATATTCTTCTTTTTTTCTACTGTATTATTGACTGTATGTTTGTTTATTCCATGTGTAACTCTGTGTTGTTGTATGTGTCGAACTGCTTTGCTTTATCTTGGCCAGGTCGCAGTTGTAAATGAGAACTGGTTCTCAACTAGCCTACCTGGTTAAATAAAAGTGAAATAAAATATATATATATTAAATAAATTGCTGCAAAGAAACCACAGCTAAAGGACACAAATAATAATAAGAAACTTGCTTGGGCCAAGAAACACGAGCAATGGACATTAGACGGGTGGAAATTTCTCCTTTAGTCTGATGAGATGTGCTTCCCACCGTGAAGCATGGAGGAGGAGGTGTGATGATGTGGGGGTGCTTTGCTGGTGACACTGTCAGTGATTTATTAAGAATTCAAGGCACACTTAACTAGCATGGCTACCACAGCATTCTACAGCGATACGTAATCCCATCTGGTTTGCGCTTTGTGGGACTATCATTTGTTTTTCAACAGGACAATAACCCAACACACCTCCCGGCTGTGTATGGCCTATTTGACCAAGAAGAAGGGTAATGGAGTGCTGCATCAGATGACCTGGCCTCCACAGTCACCCGACCTCAACCCAATTGAGATGGCTTGGGATGAGTCGGACCACAGAGTGAAGGAAAAGCATATGTGGGAACTCCTTCAAGGCTGTTGGAAAAGCATTCCAGGTGAAGCTGGTTGAGGGAATGCCAAGCCTGTGCAAAGCTGTCATCAAGGCATAGGGTGGCTACTTTGAAGAATCAAACATTTGTTTAACACATTTTTTGGTTACTACATGATTCCATATGTGTTATTTCATATTTTTGATGTCTTCACTATTATTCTATAATGTAAAAATAAAGAAAAACCCCTGAATGATTAGGTGTGTCCAAACTTTGACTGGTACTGTATCTACTACTGTACATTGCATTTTTTTACACTGTTATACACACTGCATATTTATATACAAGATGCTTCATATAGCTAGCTGTAATATACAGGTAACTGCCAAAATAAAGGAAACACCAACATAATGTGTTAATAGGGAGTTGGGCCACCACGAATCAGAACAGCTTCAATGCACCTTGTCATAAATTCTACAAGTGTCTGGAACTCTATTGGAGGGAGGCAACATTCTTCCACAAGAAATTCCATCATTTGGTGTTTTGTTGATGGTGGTGGAAAACACTGTCTCAGGCACGACTCCAGAATCTCCCATAAGTGTTCAATTGGATTGAGATCTGGTGACTGAGACGGCCATGGCATATTGTAACAATGTTTTTGCCTGCTCATCAAACCATTCAGTGACCACTCGTGCCCTGTGGATGGGGGCATTGTTATCCTATGGCGGCATAGCCATGGTAGCCAAAATATTGGCCTTCTCAGTATTTTTATATGACCCTAGGTATTATGGGATGTTAATTGCTTAATTAAGTCAGGAACCACACCTGTGTGGGAGCACATGCTTTCAATATACTTTGTATCCCTCGTTGACGTAAGTGTTTCCATTATTTTGGCAGTTACCTGTATCTACTGATGTACATATCATTCTAAGTATATATTTTTGGTGTATATGCATAGATTGCATTTGGATTATTGGGTTGGTAACTGGATTCGTTCTGACATTCGTGATTTCTTATTTCTAGTTTTTGATTATTATTTGTGTACTTGTTTGACATTTTTGCTGCACTGTTAGGAGCTAGTAACATAAGTATTTCTCTGCACCCGCTAGAACATCTGCTAAACTGTGTATGCGACCAATAAACTTTGATTTGAACAGCATGTTAGTATGTCTCAGCTTAGAGCCCTGCCCTGCTTAATCCTCCACAGCAAGAATATCTCAAAAGCATACAGTTTTTGTGTACCACTGAACTGCCCTTGTTTGTGTGTGTGTATATTGAGCATTAGTGCATGGGGTTATCCTATATGTAGTCTCGTTGTGTGTGTGTTTTCAGGTTGGGTCTGTGCATGCGTGTGGTTGTCATTCCATAGCAGTTCCGACATCAAAGGTTGTCTGCACATCTTGGTCTTTAGATAAATGCCTGATCGGGTGTAAGCACAATCGTAGGATTTCTCCGATAGGTCTCTCCCTGTTTTAATGTTACCTTTGCCCACCCGTCTGGCCTGTTTCTCTCTTCTCCAGCCGAGCTGATCTAATGATTCACGGTGCTGCATCGAGCCGCTTGTCGGAGATCAATCATCTTCGTCAGAGCATTCTGCCGATTGTTTGAGTAGGGGGCCATTAGAGAGAACTGTTTGGAAGTGTTTTGTGAACCTAAGCTGCTTCAAAGGTCAGAGGGGGAAAAAAAGTGGTGTGTGTGTGTGTGTGTGTGTTGCAGAGAGAGAGAGATGGAAAGAGAGGCCTTGTCAGCCTATTCGTGGCTCCGCTGCCCTTTGTTAGTGTGAATACTTAAACAGCTTGCCACAAGTTCAGAACCTGGGATAAATAATTTCCACTGTCTGTCATGCTGATCTGAAATATGCACAGTGGAGGAAGGGAGGAGCTGGAGAGGAGAGGAGAGGCGAGGTGGCTAGACGGTGTTGTGTTGAGTCGCTGGTAGAGGCAGAAGAACCTGTTTAATGTGGCTTGTCTATAGCAACTAATGAGCATTTTGCATTGTCTTGTGTGGACTCCATATAGTTCTCACATGATGTCAACTTTTTCAAAAGGCTGCCTCCTGAAAGGCGCACATATTCTATTTGAAAGTCCTGAAATGTTGAAAATGAAAGTTACGCGGTGGAGAAAATAGAAAGATAATCAAGATAATAAAAATGATTTCTGAAAGTCTAGAAGCTGCGGTCTGCCTTGATATGACTGAGATTGAGATAAACAAAATGTTTTGATGAAAGATTCCGTCCTTAGAGTTTGACAGATTTGTAATGGTGACATTAGCGTAACTCTAACAGTGAAAACTTTCTTAAGGCAAGAGTATAGTGCCGTGGTTCACTTCCTCCAGTGAATATCTGAGGTTAGTGGAGTTTTCGACTTCCCAACCATCTCTGCTGAGGTTAGACCTCTAGATCAGATGGTTTTGACCAGCAGTTAACATAATGCAGTGCTCGCCAGAACCCAGACTCACAGCCCTGGTAAGGCACAGATAGGGAGAGGGGTGGTGGTGAAAAATGTTTACATGTGATAGCTGGTTTAAGACGTTGCGGTTTGCTAGTAATTGGGAAAGCTGGCACAGCGGTTAAGATCTTTGTTGCACAGTCAAAAAACGCATTTCCACTTCAGAGGAGAAAGCGGAATTGAAATCAGCTGTATGTAGTTGATTTAAGGCAGTTTTCTGTTACATTGAGTCACATATAAGATGGCTTTAACCTCAAGTCGAGCGTCTGTTTGCCAGGCCTGGTTTGCTGTCCAAGTCTCTTTCACTAAATCATTTTTAAAAGTCCTAATGTTTGCCTGTCTGCTAGTCATTCAGATGTTCATCGGAGGCAGAATATCACAACCAGAGGCAGAAATTCTGAAGTTTGTGGAATATGTTTCTAAACAAAGAAGTTGATACCCACTCTGGTAATTATTTTATTTCCTTTGGATGGTAGTGTGTGTCCTTAATTATGGTTTTATTTGTTTCTTTTTTTTTTCCTCGCATTTTTTTTCTTCGTTGTTACTTGCCTTCGACTTCTTGGGAAGAATGAAAAGTAGGGCGCTCACTAAGCAATTATTACTCAACCCCAAACAACTTTTCTTTTTTTAAAGGCACTGAATTATTTTTAAAATAAACAAACAAAAAAGCAACTTTAGACTGGAAGAATATTTAATTGTTTTTTGATTACTTAGAATATGATCAGGGGAATTTGCTGTCATAAATATTTAAAGAGATTTAGAATGATGCCATATTTCCGTTTTCCATTAATGTTTTTAAATTATTATTATTAGTCTCAGAATACAGACTGAAAATGACAAAAAAAGAGAACTGCATTTATGATGCAGTTCAGACAGGGAGACAGAAATTAAATAGCAGCCCCAAAAACCAGGAGTGGGAATTCTACAGTAACAGACAAGCAACCAGGAGGTGGCAGCAGTGAGCAGCATCATCAACAGAAGGCTGCCAGTCAGTGATTATAATTTATGATCCATTTCTATTATAGGTGGGGTGTGCAGATAGTTACAGTAATAATTATCAGGACTGAAGTGTTTCCAAGGCAACCAGCATTTTTCTCCCCATTGAAGCTCTGGCAGGGAGAGTGTCTGTGTAGCATGACATGGCTGGATCAGGGGATCATAGGCCTCTGTTACTGTTGCCGCTGCTGCTCTGGGAGGGAGGTTAGCTTTAGCACTGGCTTCGTGTGGTAGAAGACTACGGCTGGTCTATGAACACGCACAGACTGAAACTGTCAGCATTGCCTTATAGGCCTACGCGGCTGTTGTGCCACCAAGTAACACTCAAAAAATATGTGTAGCCTACCAATTTTTGGTTTGAAGGTGATTTGTCAGTTTGAAAGCATGTTTATGTGTAGATACGTGATGTGTAATGGTTTCAGGCAGTGTGTAGAATGAATTTAATAACATGTTATACCCTCTTTATTATTGTCTGTTCGTCTGGTGGAACGGGATTGGACGTTCTCCCGCTTTTCACCTCCACCCTGACATCCTCTTGGGCCTTGCATAAACCCCCAGCTGCAATTATAAGACAGCCCTAATTTCTTATCATAAAAATCTAATGGTCTTTCTGTTGGAGCAATAGGCATGTTGAGGCTAAACAAAGGGGGAAACGCTGTACAGTGTGTGCCATTAAACCCAGCAGGCTAGCGCTCAAGTGTTCGTTAATTCTCTCGTTTTTTTTGTGGCTGCACAAAATGGAGGGATCAAGGCGAGGTAGGAAATAAAGAGCAATAGGAAAATGAAAGAGCAGGAGGAGAGAATTCACAGAAGACAAATGGGGAAAGAAGGAACCTTTTGACTATTGAACGCTAAACAATTCCCTCCGAACAGACCGTCTTGACACATTACAGAACCCACTGTTATTGGCCTATACAATATCACAACTAGATATGCCTATAAGCAATACAAAACCCTACAATACACATGACTTGTGTTCATGCACATTAGAGACTGGTAGTAAGTAACACCAATGCGCTCCGTAGATGAATGGTTTCAGATGAGAAGCCGTGTGAGTGTCTCCCAGAGCAGAGCAGATTGTGTGGCGCTGGTAGTGGCTGGCATTAGTGGTCCTTGGATTGAATTAGAAACTGGATCCATAGCTCTGCTCTCCTCGTGCCACACAGGGTTAAAACCTGCTGGGGTGCTCTTTCTCTCCGCCGAGCCGTCCCCCCTAGAGTCTGTCATTGATTGAGGCACTTGGCTGATCTGTCACCAACAGGCACACAGATGGATGCAAGTAAACACACTCCAATGAGCACCTTTGGCACCCGATGGAAGGCTAACGTGTGTGTCTGTGTTTAGTAGTTTTTCAGGTTGTAATGTCAGGGCTTCTGGATGTTTGTGTTGTGTGTTGCTGGTATATTTCTCCACTAATGTGTCACACAAAATCCTCAAGTGTCTCCTCTTCTGCCTCTCTGTCTCGCTCCCCCTCTCTGTTATCTCTCTGTTTTTCACTCTACCTCCTTCTCTCTCTCTCTCTCTCTTCAACAATGGAAGTGCCCTCTTTAATTGAACAGTCATCTGTCGGCTGTTTTTCTCCCCACACCCCTCCCTTATATCCGGGGAAGCGTCCATCCGATGGCTTCAGCCCTCTCCCTCTTCTTCCACGCTGCCATCTGCTTGTAGTGCTGGGGCTGGTGAGGGCCTTGCCATCCCTCTCTCCTTGCCATCCCTCTCTCCCTTCCCTCCTCCCTCCCTTCCATCCCCTCCCTTCCTCCCTATGTACCGTCCGTGAGCATTGTTTGTTTGTGAGGGACACTGTGCCTTTAAGAGCGCTGCCTGCTACTCGGGCCTAATGTCATTAATCTGTACAAACTTGGTGTGACAGAAGCAGGAGGCACCGCAGATTGATGACATTTTATTGTTATTGCAGTGCTACTATTAACTGTTCGCCAGTTCTGCTGAGGTTTTTACCTCTATACACCAGGCACCGACAGAGAAAAAAGAAAACGGCAAATTGAACACATCGCTGATTTGATACAGAGAAAACGGATTAATTTAAGTGTAAAATTGCTATTTTAATTTGTATTTTCTGTGGTGTTTTTTTTTTTTAATTAATGGTGGTAGTGGGGTTAGTTGAGCCAAAGGGTTAGAAGAGCCGCCCCTTGTTTTTAGGAAACTGTACACAAAATTAATCATGTGACCAAATATTTAGAAAGAGGTCATCATTTCATGCAGTCTGTGAAGGAGAAGAAACCACATAGAAAAAGTATTAAGCAAGTTATGTCCCAAAATGTTTTTTTTTCTTCACAAAGTCAAATTAGTTTATTGTGTTTTACGTTTCACGATGCTTGTATCGAAACCAAACTAGATCGTTTTAAGATTGGGATCTCTATAAGCTACAATACGAGGTCCTAAACCTAGCATGAAAGTGAATCCTATAGTCAAAATGTTTGACTTGGAGTAAGTTGAGCCAATGGTCACGGGGTAAGCGGGTCAGTTGTTTGTTCACCCGCACCCGCCGCAATAAAAATAACCCATCCGCAACTGCCCAACTATATGTGATAAAGTGAAAATCTGAGGCCCGCTCCTGACCCTAACCCGCGAATATAGAAAATGTGCTGTACAGTCAGAGATGGTGGAGCGATTTTTTGTTGTTGACACGCCTCTTTAGATAGACCTATGTTTCTGCTTATAATTTCCGACATTTTGGTAGGCTTTTTGTTAGTCAAGTTGTCTATAATTAGTATACATGCAGCTTCTCTTCTGTCATTACTTGTTGCCCTGGAATATATTTAAACGAAACTTGCTCAACAGAATGTTTTAAATTGATAGAATGAATGCTTCAATCTAGTCATCAGTAAAGTTGTCTTCCATCAACGATTCTCTCACTCAGCAAAGATGTTTAGGGACCCGGGGAGAAAATGCAATGACTCAACAACAACAAAAATATTTCATTTTCAAATCACATCAGTTTGACTGGATTTAAGGACAATTCAAGCGGTGAAAACTACCCAACATGTTTCTGATCAGATTTCAGTTCGGCTTGTATGCATATTTTATGTGGTTGAAATACTATCAGCTTTTATGATGCTGATAAAGATAGCACCTTTACAGATGATCCCTAACCATGCATTCATTCACTCCAAATCATATTTCTCCACTCCTGTTCCCAAGTCAAAATGTACATTTGGTGTGTAATTTCTACTGCAAGAAATGCTTAATTCTGCAGGAGTTAATATTATATTAGGCTTGAGGTTATAGTCCTACAGTCATTGTCCAGATTTCAGGCTACTATACCATTTAACCCATCTGAACAGTAAGTAGCCTACAGTTCCCTTGACGTGCCATTTTGACAGCCCAGCCCGTCCAGCCTGCATTTTGAAGTCCCCGTCTTGTGACTGTCAAGTTTGTATAGTGCCTCACTTCACCAAATCTTTCCCAAACATTAGGCTACTGTTCTGGCCATCCCTTCTCTTTATTTTCAACTCTCCATTTCGCAGCTTTCCTCTTATTGAATTAAACTCTGACATTGTCCTTTTTGCCTCAGTGGATCGACGTTAACCTTTTCTGCTCAAGTTCCCAAAAGCTTTTGGCAATTTGTGTGTACGGTATTTGGTGAGTGTACAGTTAGGCCCTAAAGCTTATAGGCTTAGGCTACGCACTAACAGCAGATAAAAACAATGAAAGAAAAACCTCAATGTAGCCTATAAAGGGGGATACCTAGTCAGTTGTACAACTGAATGCATTCAACTGAAATGTGTCTTCCGCATTCAACCAACTTAGGTATGGATTGCACAAGTATTATACGTACATGTATGGATTTTTAATGCATTGTTTTCTCTTTATTCATCCCGCCCCCCCACCAACCCGCCCTTCATCAACACAATATTTCATGACCCTACGCCCGCCCGCCCTGCAGATATAACCGCGGGGACTGCGGGTTATGAGTCAACCCGTGCATCACTGGCCACCATAACCCATACAAATGATGATTACATTTAGTCCATTTTATGCATAATATGCATAGTATTTTTGCAACGTGTCATACATATGAACTCAATATAGTGCATTTTTATTGTTACAGAGAAGACATCATCATGCCCCATGTATACAGATGTAAAAACAGCAGGGCTCTAGCCCAGGGGAGAATGACTGCCCCCTCTCATTGAAGCCATGGAACTTCAAGGCTGCCTGCGGTACTGCAGGCATTGTTTGCAGAAAACAGAATCCCCCGTTATAGTGAATGGAAAAATGACAATCTAATGTGGTCAATCTTCCTGTAAATATATATATATATATTTTTGAAGACAATCATGGTACCAATAATTGCTTATAATACACCATATGTACACCGAGTGCTCTTTCCATGATATAGACTGACTAGGTGAATCCAGGTGAAAGCTATGATCCCTTATTGATGTCACTTCAAACAGTGTAGATGAAGGGGAGGAGACATGTTAAAGAAGGATTTTTAAGCCTTGAGACAATTGAGACATGGATTGTGTATGTGTGCCATTCAGAGGGTGAAAGGGCAAGACAAAATATTTAATTGTCTTTGAACGGGGTCTGGTAGTAGGTGCCAGGTGCACCAGGTTGAGTGTGTCAAGAACTGCAATGCTGCTGGGTGTTTCACGCTCAATAGTTTCCCGTGTGTATCAAGAATGGTCCACCATCCAAAGGACGTACAGCCAACTTGACCCAACTTTCGGAAGCATTGGAGTCAATGTGGGCCAGCATCCCTGTGGAACACTTTGGTGAACTTGTCAAGTCCATGCCCCCAACGAATTGAGGCTGTTCTGAGGTCAAAAGGGGATGCAGCTCAATATTTAAAAGGTGTTCCTAATGTTTTGTACACTCAGTCTATGTCCTTGAACCGGTTATTTTAAAATTGCACACAAAATAAGTTATGAAGATAATTTAGTACGCTCGGCCTTCAACTTGAGTTACTCAATGAGAGAGGGCAGCACTGAGCCAGCCTGCAACGTCACTTCCTGGAGTAACTCAAACTGCGCATGTTATGTCTCCATCAGACGCCATCTTAACCGGCTTCACTTGGCTTCAATGCGCAATTGAGTCTTCATATAGGAATGAATGTTGTCGCACGATCCATGGCTACGTCCATTCATATACACAGTCATTGGTCTAGCCCCCCTTCTTGAGAGACCAGCCAAGGAAGTGAGAGAAGGGAAGAAGTCCATTGGAGCAGCAGCAAGGGATGAAAAAAAATCTACCTTATGACACTGAAGAGGTACGTTGACAAAAGAGAGAACTAACGTGTTCCTGTGCGAAAGACAAGCTATGACAGAGTAGCAGAGGCACACACGGTTTTATCTAAGACATTTAAGATATATATACCACACCCACATTCCATGAATTAAACTTTGATCTGCCAGCACCATCACCTACTGTCACAGGACACCACCACCAACTTACCCTAAGGAGACTCAACTTACCCTGTCCCTTTACTTAATTTACCCCATACCCGGGGTAAGTTGTGCCAAGATACCAATTTTTTGTTGCACAAGCTATGTTTTCTAAACTGTTATGTTTACATGAATTCGTATTATTTTCAGGGATGCACAACATCCTGAAATACAGTAGATGTAGATGTCTTTGTTAAAATAATACTATATTTACCTTGACGTAGTCATGCTGAATGTACAAAATGTCTTAACATACCCTACTCTCCCCTAATATGTTTGAATTCTCAGTGTAGACATTTCTTAAGGCCTGGTATAGATTATGTTGGAGGGAGAGAAACAATTTCATTTGTACAACCGTAGCTCTACACCATTGCTCTCAGAATATGATAGTATGCTATTGGCTAGTGGTGAAAAATTTAACTCATGACTGTATGGCCCTGTGCACTGATATCAAGGCAGGCGATCCATCTGGTTTAATCCAATACATCATGTGATTGATCAAGGCGAATCAATCAGGTTGATGCAGCATGAATGAACCAATTAACTGAATGATGACCAGTCATTTTTCTGTAATATGACTTATCAGGTCACACATCTTTTTGCAAGGTGTATCAAAATATGACCGAGGTTACAGATTTTCAAACTGGTTAACACTAACTAGAGGTTGGTCTTCCCAGGCATTTGGACAGACGGTTGTCTTTGACCCCCCCCCCCCCCCCCCCCCTGCTGTGTCTGGAGTGATGAGGTCCATATGATCCCTAAGCTTGTCTAGAGGGTGCTGAAGTACACAGTCGCTTTCTCCTAGTGATGTGTGTCTGTGTTTTGCGCGTGTTCTTTTGTGTGTGTGTGTGTGTGTGTGTGTGTGTGTGTGTGTGTGTGTGTGTGTGTGTGTGTGTGTGTGTGTGTAATTATATGCTGGCTCTAAATAAATGAAAATACAAAGTATGTAACTTTGATATCCTGCATGTGCTTTTCCCTGTGGATATAGTTGTGTGTGTGCTGCTCACTGCACTGCTGAGAGAGAGAGAGAGAGAGAGAGACGTGTTAGAAAAGCTTCACAAGGTCAGACCCAGAGCTCATTAAGAGGAGAGAAGGGGGGGTCCCAGACGTCCCTTTCTCACTAACCTTATTCTGTAATTAGTCTTTGTTTCCTCCTAACACTCTGGCCATGCCACCAGGAGGTGGAACACCATTTAGACTGGGGCTCCTTTCCAGCACCGCCCCATAGTGACACTGGTGTCACAGTCCCTGTCTCCTCTGCTTCCCTCCTCTACTCTTCCCAGTCTGGCTCTCTGGCTTCTCTCTGGCTTGGAGTCCTAACCCCCCTCTCCAATCCCACCACTCCACCCTACTTCCCATACACACCACTAGATCAGTGGTGTAGTGACAGTCCCACTCTCCCCTGCTTCCCTCATCTACGCTGCCCAGTCTGGCTCTGTGGATAAAATGATAAGCATCCACCCCAGCATGCTTCCCGTTAGCACCACTTTCTCACAGCTTTTTAACGTGTTACATATGCTTTTATCAGAACATATTGGGTCTGTTTTTAAAACAAATTGTAGCATTTATGGGAAGGATGAGTGTCGAATTCAGGGCTGCTTAGGATGCCAGATGTATCTGTTGTCTTTTAGGAGTGTAGCTTATGTTCGTGGCTGTGTGGTGGCTTGGTGGGTCCAAGGTGTGGCAGCAGAGTGGGTGTGTGGAGGATAGTTAGGCTCATGATGGCAGACCCTGGCCCAGTAACTCCCTTAGGTTCCTATTCACCAGCCTGTGAGATCCAGTGGCAGTATGGCAGTCCTCTTGTATTAATGATGATGGATGAGAGAGAGAGAGAGCACCCTACTTTTCCAGTCTCTCTCGGGCCAGGAACTTTCTCGAGTTCTGGGTACAGCTGACCTAGAAAACGAGGATGTCACATCCACATCCAGCGACAGCAGCAGCAGCCTTTGGGGTTAGAGGAGTAGTGGAGATAAATAATAAGAGAAGTCCTCCGACAAGTTGACTGTTATTGCCTTCGTTTTCAAAGAGAGATATCAAGGGGAAGCCTGTCTAAGTCTTATTTGTTTTTTTTCTTGCTCTCTGTATTTTCTTGTGATGTGTGGTTGTACACAGCTGGGTGTCAAGATGAACCTGCTCTTGCGTGTGTTTGTGTGTGTGTGTGTGTGTGTGTGTGTGTGTGTGTGTGTGTGTGTGTGTGTGTGTGTGTGTGTGTGTGTGTGTGTGTGTGTGTGTGTGTGTGTGTGTCGGTGCTGCCACTATCTGTCATAGATACACCCCACCCCCTCCTCTACCTCCGCTGGATGCACCTGTTTATCTGCCTGTCATGTTCCATCATTGTGACTACCCTGGGCTGAATGGTGGCGTTGCCATGTCGATCTCCATCGGCGACGATGCATCTGTTAGGCCTGACCACCCGGAACCTGGCAGAGATCCACCGCCCCTGATGAGGACTGACACTGGATGATGACTTCAGAGGGGGCGCACACCCCCGCTACATGTCCTCTCACCCGTCACTCAATCTGCTGCCACGGCAACCACTGCTCCAGTTCTGAGATATATGATGCAGCGTAACTACTGGACTTAAAACAGCATTGTTTTATGTATTTATAGTGAAGGCTTCATATACTGCAGTATCTGAGGTCAATGTTCATTTCAAATGAGATT
Source organism: Salmo trutta (assembly GCF_901001165.1). Taxonomy (NCBI): domain Eukaryota; kingdom Metazoa; phylum Chordata; class Actinopteri; order Salmoniformes; family Salmonidae; genus Salmo; species Salmo trutta. The sequence continues at coordinate 33,872,511 of NC_042985.1, forward strand.
GTATTCATTGTTTGGTATAACAAGGCGATTCCCCGGGGCTGTGCTGAAACAATGTTTATTGGGGGGGAAGTTAGCGGTAAAATCCCATCCATTCCATCTGGCGGAGATTGTATTGTATTGTCCACATCTATCTGTCATTAGTGTGTTGACATATGGATAACTGTCATATGGCTAACTCTTCATGGGGTTTGAATAAATGACGTCTGGAGCCAGAGCAAAGTTTGTGGCTGCAGTGTGGGATCCAGAGCTGGTGTGAGAATAGAATAGGGACATACTTGATGGGATTTCAGAAATCTATGAGGCCGATGATGAATGTTTGAAATAGGTTTGTCTGGAGGTTGATAAGCCATTTGTTTTCATTAGCCTGATGCTAGCCTAAGTCTTCAGAGGGGAAATGGGGTGGGTAGCTGGGTGTAGGGGGCCAAGAGATGGGCCTGCTAACAGAATTAGCATAGCATCCTTATCCTGGCTTCTCTAACCCCCCCGGTGGCCTTCCTCCTGGATTCAGGGGTGAATCAGACAGGCCTTGGAGAGAAGCAGGGTGACATTCAAATATCATTCACTCTGTGTTGCCGCTCCGCTCTCATTGGAGCATGTCCATTAAATATTGACAACGCGTTATCTCAGAGTGCAACGGAGATGTAGAAGTAACGCAGTGTGGAGGAAGGGAGGTGGGATGTGAGTTTGACACCCTTTTCCAGAGATCAAATCAAGTTGTATTTGTCACATGCGCCGAATACAACAGGTGTAGACCTTACAGTAAAATGCTTATAACCAACAATGCAGTTAAAAAATAAGAATAAGAAATAAAAGTAAGAAATAATTAAAGAGCAGCAGTAAAATGACAATAGCGAGGCTATATACACAGGGTACCGGTACAGAGTCAATGTCTGTACCGGTACATTTTTATTTTTTTACAAAGTTCTCAGTCACATACCTCAAATAAATTAAATGCCAACCAATATGTACAATACATTAACAAGTTTACATATTAACCTTATATTAACCTTATTTTACATCAGCGTAGAAGAATAAACCCATACTATTACAGACAGAAGCAACAATGCTAGGACCGATAGGACCGATAGTCGAGGTAATTGAGGTAATATGTACATGTAGGTAGAGTTATTAAAGTGGCTATGCATAGATAATAACCGAGAGTAGCAGCAGTGTAAAAGAGGGGGCAATGCAAATAGTCTGGGTAGCCAGGAGTTTTATGGCTTAGGGGTAGAAGCTGTTTAGGAGCCTCTTGGACCTAGACTTAGCGCTCCGGTACCGCTTGCCATGCGGTAGCAGAGAGAACAGTCTATGACTAGGGTGGCTGGAGTCTTTAACAATTTTTAGGGCCTTCCTCTGACACCGCCTGGTATAGAGTTCCTGGATGGCAGGAAGCTTGCCCCCAATGATGTACTGGGCCGTACGCACTACCCTCTGTAGTGCCTTGCGGTCGGAGGCCGAACAGTTGCCATACCAGGCAGTGAGATGCAACCAGTCAGGATGCTCTCGATGGTGGAGCTGTAGAACCTTTTGAGGATCTGAGGACCCATGCCAAATCTTTGCAGTCTCCTGAGGGGGAATAGGTTTTATCGTGCCCTCTTCACCACTGCCTTGGTGTGCTTGGACCATGATAGTTTGTTGCTGATGTGGACACCAAGGAACTTGAAGCTCTCAACCTGCTCCACTACAGCCCCGTCGATGAGAATGGGGGCATGCTCGGTCCTCCTTTTCCTGTAGTCCACAATCATCTCCTTTGTCTTGATCACATTGTGGGAGTTGTTGTCCTGGCACCACACGGCCAGGTCTCTGACGTCCTCCCTATAGGCTGTCTCGTCATTGTCGGTGATCAGGCCTACCACTGTTGTGTCACCAACAAACTTAATGATGGTGTTGAGGTCGTGCCTGGCCATGCAGTCATGAGTGAACAGGGAGTGCAGGAGGAGACTGAGCACGCACCCCTGTGTTGAGGATCACCGTGGCGGATGTGTTGTTACCTATCCTTACCACCAGGGGCCGGCCCATTAGGAAGTCCAGGATCCAGTTGCAGAGGGAGGTGTTTAGTCCCAGGGTCCTTAGCTTAGTGATGACCTTTGAGGGCACTATGGTGTTGAATGCTGAGCTGTTGTCAATGAATAGCATTCTCACATAAGTGTTCCTTTTGTCCAGGTGGGAAAGGGCAGTGTGGAGTGCAATAGAGATTGCATCATCTGTGGATGTGTTGGGGTGGTATGCAAATTGGAGTGGGTCTAGGGTTTCTGGGATAATGATGTTGTGAGCCATGACCAGCCTTTCAAAGCTCTTCATGGCTACAGACTTGTGTACTACAGGTCGGTAGTCATTTAGGCAGGTTACCTTAGTGTCCTTGGTCACAGGGACTATGGCGGTCTGCTTGAAACATGCTGGTATTACAGACTCAGACAGGGAGAGGTTGAAAATGTCAGTCAAGACACTTGCCAGTTGGTCAGCGCATGCTCGGAGTACACGTCCTGGTAATCCGTCTGACCCTGCGGCCTTGTGAATGTTGACCTGTTTAAAGGTCTTACTCACATCAGCTGCGGAGAGCGTGATCACACAGTCGTCCGGAACAGCTGATGCTCTCATGCATGTTTCAGTGTTACTTGCCTCGAAGCAAGCATAGAAGTAATTTAGCTCGTCTGGTAGGCGCATTTTCCTGTTTGCTTATATATATACAGCGGTATACAGCTCATTGAGTGCAGTCTTAGTACCAGCATCGGTCTGTGGTGGTATGTAGACAGCTACGAAAAATACAGGTGAAAACTCTCTAGGTAGATAGTGTGGTCTACAGCTTATCATGAGATAATCTACCTCTCTATGCGGTGTCTGCAGTGTTTATGCCCCGGAAGAGCATAGGTAAACTGGTATGGCTCCAAACTTTCACCACTGTCTGGGTGTCATTGTCTTGGAGCACAAGGCAATGTTTAAGTGCAGTCTTTGTGTGAGTTCAGTACCATACCTTTTACCTTAGCATCTGTTGCTCCTGAATGGATTTGGCTGGTGGTGTGCTGTTAGTTATGTCATTGGGTGAGGCATTTCTACACGGCTCTCATGGGAAGATAATCCTTTTCTCTGTGGTGTTGAAGTCAGTAAAGTTTCCTTCTTTCCCGTCCAACCCAAACACAGTAGTGACAGCCACCATCCTCTGACACCAGACTAATGTACCCCATTGCAGAACTCTAGGGAGGGATATCTATTCGATTCAAGATGAGCCTGTGGTACTCAGTCACTTGAATAAAGGGCTAGAGACTGTGAGTAGCCTATACAATATGTGTGTGTGAGCTGTAGGACACAGTGAGACAGAAGGAGCTGAGGATGGAGATGGGGCTAGATCTGTGGATCCAGAGCCTCAGGACCATGTAGACCATAGGAGACTTCTAGGGAATGTCTAATTGGTGGCTTTCACTGTGGATTAGGATATATGATTAGGCCTACTCTACTGTATCTGGTAGCTCTCCTAGAGAAGAGACTTTGAGGGATCTATTGTATGAGGATGATTATGATACAGATGAGTGGGTAAATTGTCTTTAGATACAGTATAATGGTCTCAGGGAATATTCGAGAGCTTATTAGGAATGATATATGTGACTGACCACCTCTTTTCAGTCTTATGTTACAAAATTTGAAATTGTGTTTTTTTTACATTGGATAAAAGTACAGACCCAGAGCTACAAATGGTATTTCATACATTGCAGATGAGGAACAATGGGAAAGTAATTCTGCTTTTAAAGTTGATCAACTTTTTATACCACTTTTGAGAAAATGTCCCTTGAATATTTTGGTACATCTACTGGAGAGCTCTTCTTTGTCTATACCCTTTCAGCATTGTTCACACCCTCTTAAGCCCCACCCATCTCTTTAAGGATTCACATCTGAGGCCATGTGCTAAACAGAGTGAGTAAGGGGTGTAGTTCACATGTCCATGAAATACAAAAGATGGCCGTAATCACCCCTAGACACAACTAGCTAGCTTGATGAGTCATGTCATCATCTGGTGAAGTGGAGTCTTTTCTTTAGACATGTAGCTAGCTAGCTAAACAATTAACCATAATCCCAACCCATACAGTACTAGAAAAACAAACAAATTGTCATAGCTAGCCACCATTAATGAAATTCTATGGTATGAATCTGCAGGTAGCTAAAGCTAACCAACTAGGTTCAATGTTAGCTAGCTAGCCAACATTAGGTTATAACTAGCAGTTCTTGTTCATATAGATTTGGCAAGTCGGTTAGGTCATCTACTTTGTGCATGACACAAGTAATTTTTCCGAAAATTGTTTACAGACAGATTATTTCACTTCTATTTCACTGTATCACAATTGCAGTGGGTCAAGTTTGCATACACTAAGTTGACTGTGCCTTTAAACAGCTTGGGAAATTCCAGAAAGTGATGTCATGGCTTTAGAAGCTTCTGATATTCTAATTGACATCATTTGAGTTAATTGGAGGTGTACCTGTGGATGCATTTCAAGGTCTACCTTCAAACTCAGTGCCTCTTTGCTCGACATCATGGGAAAATCTGAAGAAATCAGTCAAGACCTCAGAAAAAAAAAAAGTCTGGTTCATCCTTGGGAGCAATTTCCAAACACCTGAAGGTACCACGTTTATCTGTACAAACAATAGTACGCAAGTATAAACACCATGGGACCACACAGCGTCATACCACTCAGGAAGGAGACGAGTTCTGTCTCCTAGAGATGAACGTGCTTTGGTGCGAAAAGTGCAAATCAATCCCAAAACAGCAGCAAAGGACCATGTGAAGATGCTGGAGGAAACAGGTACAGAAGTATCTATATCCACAGTAAAACGAGTCCTATATCGACATAACCTGAAAGGCCGCTCAGCAAGGAAGAACCCACTGCTCCAAAACCGCCATAAAAAATCCACACTACGGTTTGTAACTGCACATGGGGACAAAGATTGTACTTTTTTGAGAAATGTCCTCTGGTCTGATGAAACAAAATTATAACTGTTTGGCCAGAATGACCATCGTTATGTTTGGAGGAAAAAGGGGGAGGCTTGCAAGCCGAAGAACACCATCCCAACTGTGAAGCACGGGGGTGGCAGCATCATGTTGTGTGGGCGCTTTGCTGCAGGAGGGACTGGTGTACTTCACAAAATAGATGGCATCATGAGGAAGAAAATGATGTGGATATATTGAAGCAACATCTCAAGACATCAGTCAGGAAGTTAAAGCTTGGTCGCAAATGGGTCTTCCAAATGGACAATGACCCCAAGCATACTTCCAAAGTTGTGGCAAAATGGCTTAAGGACAACAAAGTCCTTTAGCCAAAAAGCATGTGTGAGCAAGGAGACCTACAAACCTTTCAGTTACACCAGCTCTGTCTGGAGGAATGAGCCAATATTCACCCAACATGTAGTGGGAAGCTTGTGGAAGGCTACCCGAAACATTTGACACAAGTTAAACAATTTAAAGGCAATGCTACCAAATACTAATTGAGTGTATGTAAACTTCTGACCCACTGGGAATGTGATGAAATAAATATAAGCTGAAATAAATCATTCTCTCTACTATTATTCTGACATTTCACATTCTTAAAATAAAGTGGTGATCCTAACTGACCTAAGACGGAAGAAGGGAATATTTACTAGGATTAAATGTCAGGAATTGTGAAAACTGAGTTTAAATGTATTTGGCTAAGGTGCATGTAAACCTCCGACTTCAACTGTATGTTATTGTTGCATCTGATTTTAATAGATAACATTTCGATGGCCATAATAAATAGATATGCCGACAGTAGACAACCTTGTTTTACTCCTCTTGACAGTTTAATACTTTCTGTGATGTAGCCATTATTTACTATTTTACTCCTGGGGTTACTATACATAACGTTAACCCATTGTATTAGAGATTTTCCAAAATTAAGATAATTTAGGCATTTATATCTAAATTCTAGTCGTATTTTATCAAAAGCTCTGACGAAGGCCGTTGGGCCGATACGTAAGCTTATTAAATACCAGTGATACTATCAAGAGCAGTGTGCGGTTTCTTTCATCCTGTATCAAAAGCCTTTTCAAAATCTGCTATGAATACCAGACCTGGTTTCCTAGATTTCTCATAGTGTTCTATTGTTTCAATTACTTGTTTTATATTATCTCCAATGTATCTTCCATGTAAAAAACCTGTCTGATCAGGATAAATAATATCCGACAACACCTTTTTAATTCTATTTGAGATGCATCAGATCTTTCTTCCTCTCTGTCACGGATGCAATCATGTGCCATAATTTTCTCCTTCTCATACTCTGCATCCAATGGGCATTCCACTGATTTCAAAACTCTGTCAACTTTGTCCGTGACAACGACACTGTTGATCGCTGCTTCTTCCCCATCACTGTCATCAGGAGACTCTACAATGTCTTGTTCAATTAAAATGTTTTTACAAAAGTCAGGGATTTCCTCGATGTCTGATTCATTTTTCCACTGATCTTTGTCGATAGTGCCTGCTAAATTCAGGGCAGTAATGTTGTTGAGAGCAGTAGCAATACTTTTGCAATTCTCCATGGCTACTATAGCCATGGTAGCAAGATTATCTATGCAAACCGAGCAGCTCATGTCATAGACAGAAGCGTGCTACATGGCAGACCAATCATAACTTATATCTCAGCATGTCCAGCCCATCCATAATCTCAGCCAATCATGGCTAGCAGGAAGGTCTCTTTCATTTTGCGTGGCTAAACCAACTAGTCTTTAACAATTTTATTTGTACTTACAGATGGCATACAAGTTTGTTATCAAGGCACATGAAAGTACATATGTTCCAGAAGCCATTTCTGCCCCCCCCCCCAAAAAGCATTCAAATGCCTCTCCTCTGAAGCAGTGACATGCGACGTATGCCTAGTATCCTGAAACGGTTCACATATTCAGTCGAGGCGTGGTGTTGATAGAATGGGCCACTGGTAGGAATGGGTTAACTGGTTTGGTCATGACTGAATAAAAGGATGCAAAATCAATATGAGGGAAAAATAGGAAAATGACATGCCTCTCCAGTTGGGAGATCTAATCTCCAATATCCATTTACAGCACTGGGGCACGCTTTAGCAATTATAGGCCAGTACCACCAGCACGTTTTCCTTTATACCCTGTAGAAATTATTCTGAAACACTTTCAATAAAGATTCTGTTGATTTTCTATTATAAGAAAATATTGAAAATAGGGCGCATGATAGAACCTGTACATTGACATAAAGTCACATAGTAGTATAGGCTTTCTTACACATTAGCCCAATGAGAACGTAACACTTCAAAAGAATACATGCAGTGCAATTATTTCTTATTCATTATTTTACTCTATTCGTTTTTTGGGGGGCAGCTCAATATTACATTCAAATATTGCTGTCTGCAAGGTTAGCCAGCACATTAATAAACATTGACATGAATGCATTAAAACCATGGCACATTCCAATCCAAGAATTTTGGCTCTCTTTACATTTTTCCCCCTTTCCTCTTATTCTCTGTCTTCTTGGTCTCCTTCTTAAGGAGCGCTTTGTAGTCTCTGCCTCTCCTTATCAGCTCTGCCATGAAGCACTTGCCTCTGTCACTGTCCTCATGTTCTGAGCAAGCTCCCACTTTTGTGTTCCCTAATGAACTTTGACCAAAATTAGACATACTCTTCAACTTTTAAACCAGAGCCGGCTGAATGGTTCCTTTGTGTGGTGGCGGTGCGGTGCCACAGTGCTGGGCGGGTGGAGGAATGCCGGCCTGTTCTGTCGAAGACATGAGGAATTTGGGCCTCTGCCTCGCTCCCCTCCGCCTGGGAGAATGGACGAAGACAGAACCCCCCTCAGGCTAACTGGACTGCGTCTGTTTTCCTCTCACACAGACATGCCAGAGATGGGACAGGGACAGGCCAGCCCCTCTGTGACTTCCTTCACCCCATTTTATGTCATTGCTCTGATTTCAAGATGGAATGTTTTTATCTGTCTGTCCCATCCTCTGCATCTCCTTTTTGTATCGGCAGCTTACCTCTTGCTCTACATTCATCTGGCCATCTTTTCTGTTTCTTTGTTTGCCACTTTTTTTTCAACCGTCTCTCTGTGTCTTTCTATCTGTCTCTGTCACTTTCCCCCTGTCTTTCTCCCTCAACCCCCCCCCCACCTCTCTCTCTCTCTCTCTCTCTCTCCTTTTCTCTCTTCGAAGCAGCCCTTTAGCTCTGGGAAGATGTGGGATTATAAATCAAGGTAAACGGGGGCTGTTTAACCCCTGCTATGATGTCGTCACCAACAGAGCGAACATGCTGTTTCATGTCTCTCCCCTCTCCTAATTTGCAAGGCCTCGTCTCATTTTATAATTTTAAAAGAAATTTCACAGCATTAAGTTTTACCGAAGGTTCAGGCTCCTTTTGAGGATATGTACCATTTCCTGTGCAAATGGTTCCCAGACAGGCAGATAAGGTGGAGAAAGAAAGAAATACATAGAAATGGCCTCTCGCTATCGTTCTCACATTGTCCTGACAACGAGCTAAATACTGTCATATGGACATCATCTAACACGGGTCTTCCACATGACAGCAGCCAGCTCACAGAGCAGTACCAGAATTGCAATTATACGACAACATAATTTATGGCCCAAAACAGATTTTGTTTGGGGGGGGGGGGGGGGGGCTATGGTAATGTTGTCACTGAGAGGGAGGTGTCTTGTTGAATGACTGATATGTGTTTGGGATGCGGTGGCTGTGCCCTCAGGTCATTGACATTTAAAACCCCGTGGACTGTGCCTGTGCTGTGCTGCCTGGAACACAGTAGTCCTACAGACACTTAGGCTCAGGGCTCAAAAATAGGATTGTATAAAATATTCCTCATCCCATCTATGAACTGTGTTGACTACTACCAAACCCAATGTAGGTGCTTTGAGTTGATTATTAAATGCAACCGATTGTGCGTATAATTCTGCCAGCATTGGGTTAGCTACTGTCTACAGATTCCTTTCTTACACCCTATGTACAGCATTTGTAGCCTACTCTTTTAAATGTGTGGATTTGTATTTGTGTGCTAGTCTGCTACTGTGTGTAACATCCTGGTTACCTGTGTGTGTGTGTGTGTGTGTGTGTGTGTGTGTGTGTGTGTGTGTGTGTGTGTGTGTGTTAATGACTTCCAGTGTAGCTGTGTATTAGCGGCTCCCTCCACATCTGTCGTTGCCCAGGAACGTGCTGCCAAACTTTCCCTCTATAATGGCACTCCCACAGTGTGGTGGCAGGATGCTGCAGCCAGGGCCAGGGGCGCCTCGCTCACACATCCTCTCTCCTCCCTGTGATGAATGGTCCTATCGCTGGTTTAAATTATTTCGTACAGATCTCATTTAGGCTCTTGAAGAAGAGATCCAGCCTGTTTATTCATTTCACATTTGCACCCGGCTTCAATATCTTTGTCTATGCCTGCAAAGAATTTCCCCTCCTCCCTCCAAGAAAAAGAGAGGAGAAAAAAAAGCAATTTACACAATGTACATAAAATGATGCTCTCAGAGTTTTGATAACCTGCATAAATTATAAAGCGTAATTAAATATTATACCCTGTGAGTCGCCAAGGAGAGAGAAGGAGAGAAGAAGAAGATAGACAGACAGACAGAGACAGCGGGAGAGAATAAGAGAGAGAATGAGACAGAGGAGACAGAGAGAGAAAAAACACTGTTAGCGTCATGCAGTCCTTGGTTGGGATCTTATAATTGTTTTTATTGATTATTTCTTAAGGTGAAACGGTTTAAAGATAACAATAGCAGGGGGGGTAAGAGGAGATATGAGGTACGTTCTGCAAGGCCTTTGTTTCACACACATAAATCAAGAGGCTTTTGGCATTGTGAAATTGCCTCAGAGGTGGCCCATATATTTAAATGGCATATTAAAAATGTAAATTGTTCGGCACATAGAGGCGTGGAGGCGTCTCTCGTGATCGCACAATTGACCCAAAAATATATTCAAATTACCATAGCTAAACAGTGTCTGCACAGACTGGGAGTGTGTGAGAACATGGATTTGGCCTATCCATTTAAAGACCTCCCCAGAAGGCCAGTGCTGCTTGGTGACATGTTTGTAGAAGGAAAGATGAGCGATATTTCAGCTGTCTGATGCCGGGGACAAGAGTACTACTCTCTGGTGTGATATTGGGTCTGAGATGGATCAACATGATGTGTATCACAGCAATATTCAGTGACATGGGGGATAACCCATGGCTGGATGTGCTTGTGTGTTCAGACCCCCTGCAGAGATCTGCTTGGTGAGAGCCATTCGACAGCTCTGATAACATTGAAAAAGGGTTGCAATGTCCTCTTGTTAACTGCACTTGATAACATTGAATGATGGTTGTACTAGGCTCTAGTCCACATCTCAAGCTGACTTAAATAATGTTGTGGCCCACCCAGATTGAGTAAGCTACTCTGGTGCTGTGCTGCGGAGAGGGAGCGGCTAAGGATGATTGATGGGTCATGGGAAGTGTTTCATTAACTATTGGCTAAAAGAGAGGGGGAAAAAATGTCACCATCTTCGGTTTTCGAGCCAAATAAACCCTACTGCTACTGATGATATTCTTCCTGTCTCTTGCTTGTGTTTATTCAAATTTTACCGACAGGGTGCTTTTTCCAGTTCAGCACCTCAAACAGTTTTGTGAGAGAAAGGCATTATGCCTGTGTTATTATGCAATTCATCACCAATAATAGATTTGTTTACGGAGCCCCGTCTCATGGTGCTCTCAGCGCTGCATTTTCAAAATAATAATAATACATACTGTATAAGGATCCTAATGGTGAAAAGCCTTTGATAATGTATGTGCTGAGAGGAATGGGGAGGCTTGATCAGCTGAGCCCGGCTCTATTGTTTTCAAAGCACTGTTTAATGTGGATAAAAGTCCTGGGAGATTCTGTTTTAAAAGCAGGTGGGGTGTTCAATTCCGAACTCTCTCACACACACACACACACACACACACACGTACACACACACACGCGTTCACACGTCGGGTCCTCCGAGGAATCTCTCGCGGTGATATGAATCTCTTAAAAAAACTCCCTGGGTCTTTGGCTTCTGTTGAATAAATCTGCGTTTTAGTCTTCCTTTAGCAGTTTAGCTCTGGGTAATTTCAGTACATTTTTTCCCTCACTCCTTGGAGGCCCTAAATGAGTTCTCAAGCTGCTGTTGAACATAGCACAGTGTGTTTAAAAGATCACTGGGCGATTAGAGTCTCCTCTGTGTGTATGTCCATAGGCATTCACCCCATTCCTTTCATACACTATCTTATTAAGACCCTGAATCGGCACGAACTATGCAGCAGTACAATACAGGCCTAGACTCTATCTATACGCCAGGCTCTGGTTAATGCATTCTTCACCGGGGAGTCCCCCTGTTTGTGCTCTCTCCTAGTCTCCGTGTTGACAGAAGTGAGTGGGTCCCTGTGCATCGTGCGTCAGCTCTGAAGGCCACCCTCACAGTGACATAATTAGTTATGACAAGCTCATCAACTCCCCATTCTACCTGACACAGGAGTCCTCCCTCTCCCTCCGTCCCCCCGTCAGCACACTCTATCACTCAGTCAGAGCCTGTGAGGAGCCTGGTTATGAGCACAGGACAGGGGGTGTTGGGATCTGGGCAGAGCTTCTGATGTGGAGATTTGGGAAATAGGTCTGGATGTGCACAGTATTCTGACAAGTCACTTTACGCCGCCTCATTATTAAAAACGCGTCAGACGAAGTATGGACGGATGGCCTGATGGTAAAGGTCTTGTTTTCATTGAAGAGTTGAGGGATTGTTTTCATTTCCCTGCATCTCATGCCTGGTTGTTGGAACATTCAGCACAGAGGACCCTAGGAGAGCCTTTAACACATTGTACAAACAATGTTGAGGACTGCCTAGGATCCCTGCACATTTGTAAAACAGACATGGTCTTTCACAGTACACAGATGTTTTATAATGCACAATTGAAGTTGATTTCAGGCCACAGGATCAACCATTTAGTCATATGGATTGTACAGCACCTCTCTGGCTGTTTGTAGGTTGTAGGTCAACTGTATGTGCGCTAGTGGCGCGTTTCAAAGAGCACCACCGTGGCTCAAACTCGAACCTGAATCCAGGGCTCCAGAGTAGACCTGTGGTCTGCTGGGAGGCAGGCAGGGGAGGTGGTGGGTAGTGGAGGAGTGGAAGGGGGGGTAGGAGCAGAGCTCACACCTGGGATGATTAGCCTAGAGAGAGGGAGGGGGCAGGCAGGTCCCCACGCCTGGTGGGATGTTCCAGAGTCCAGAGGGGAGGACGGAAGAGGACAGGTGCGTCCCGTTAGAACCCTGCCACACACCTCCATATGTCGCCAGGTGCTGGTCTCACCCCTGCCTGCCCCTAGCACCACTATAATCAATTTAACAGGATCGTTTCATAATACATAATCAAATATTCAAATGATGATTGCTTATCGACTTTAAGTAATCTCTTAATACCACTGACCTCTAAAAGCGGGTAGGGTAATCATATTTCGCTGTCTTTATATCCTCATGTGTCAAACAGTGTGTGTGTGTGTGTGTGTGTGCTCAGTGTTCATTTTAAGGTTTCTCTGGGAGAATGATGAGGTTCTGCAGCACATTTATTATAATCAGACTTAAGTGTGTGTGTGCGTGTGCGTGTGTGTGTGCGTGTGTGTTTGTTTGTGTGTGAGCCCGTTTGTGATTGGCATTGAATGCAAAGCGACAGTCAGTAATCCTCATGAATGCAAAAGTAGCTCATTGACTCTGAACTGTTCTTGTTAGCAGTTTGGTAAGCAGGAATATAAATATCATACTTATAGTATTTATTCATGGTGAATCCCATTCCCTAGCATCTGAAGGTAAAGTGAGGTGTGTGTGTTTGTGTTTGTTTGCGTGTGGAGGTGAAGGGAGTTCGGAAAGCAGAGACTTTGAAGCGCTATCAAACGTTTCCCATTAGAAATTCAACACTCTTTTCAATATTGAGTGTATAAAGAATGCGCTTAAGACTTGAGCCTGCCTGCTGGAATTAGTCAGAAAACCATTTTTGTCATAAATGATGCATTGAAACAAAGAGATGGTCTCTTCTTTTTTTTTGTTCTCCTGCACATGGGCCTTGGCAAATGCCTTTAAAAATCTTTCAAATTGTCCATTCAACTCAAAGTTACTGAGTGTCGCAAAAATGTCAAAGACATAAAGTCGGAGGAGATTGAATAAAATAATGCGGGGGGACAGATTAGTCATGCAGAGAACCCACACGGTCTTTCAGCCGAGCACAATACCACTTTTTATAAGCGCTCCGTCTCCACAAAGACCGAGTTCAATATATCGAGGATGATACATGGTCAGACGTGTAATCTCCCTTTGATTCTCCACACTCATTCATCCCCGAACCTTTTCAAGACTGACACTGATGAGCTGCAGGGCCCGTCTCTGCTCTCCACACGCAGGGCACTCCACACTACTTGCTGTTTTTAAGAGTTCATTACAACCAATGGAGCTTCGCTCCCTAAAATACAGGCCACAGGGATCCCCCCACCGTACACTCACAGTGGAGGCATTCCTACTCCCGCTTCAAAATGTCAATTGTATCGACCCGAATGTTCAGGTTTCAGGTCAGTTATTGTTGTAAGATAATGGGCCTGCCACAGCTGGCTTTCATATGGCTTGCTATGAAAGAATGGAGGATGTTGTCAGAATGTTGTGCCTATGATTTCTGAAGGTTGTACATGAGCTGAAGTGTCAGACAAAAATGACTCACACAGCCACACAGATCAATCTAAACCCTGGGTGGTGTTGTTGGTCTACTGTGGGCCTGCTGTACTTGTGAGTGCTGTCTATATGATTCAACGTGTGATTATGTATGGTCTCTGTATGTGCCTGATAGTGCCTTGTGGGATGGACTGTCATCTATTACTCATGTAATGCATCCAGTAGACTCAAGACAACTGGTCAATGGCCTTGCTACAGTGACCAGGTTATAGAGGGGAGTGCGCCCATGATAGATGTCTGGTGACCCAATGGATGCCAAGGTAGCCCTCATCAGGAAATGATGCTCATTCGAAGATCATCCAATGTAGAATAAATGAGTGTAGTTAAGCAATACGGCTTGAGAAGCAGCCCCTAGGAGGGAGTTATCACGCAATAATTCCTGAGTTCATGGGCCTTGTTGCTTTTCATTTAAAACATTATTTTATTCAGTAAATTAGTTTTATTTCATTCTTCCACCAGACAATATAGTCCGGACAAAAGCCAGTTGTTAGTTCCGGCGTTCTGAAGTTAAACAAATCATTTGCATCTAGCTAGCTAGCGGAGGTTCAATGATGACTAGAGACAAGAACTTCAATACATATTGATTTAATAAATAATGTAGAAATAACAACAACTAGCTGACTGTCGAGTCAATAAGATAATAGCTAGGCTAATGTTACTTCTCCTTTGCTAGCTAGCTAGCCAACTGAAGCTAACATCACATAAAGCAGCTGAAATGACAACAAACCATTTTTGTTTGATTTACCTTTGTTTCTATTGCCAGTTTTTTTGCATATATTCATTAGAATGATTTTGATTAATTTGCCTGGGTCAGAGAAGCTGTCAGGCTCGTCACGTTCATATGTATGGCATGGTGGAGATCGCAACAAAAAGCATCCGGTCAGATAGACACACAGCGAGGCTTATATTATGCTAATCTGGTAGCATGGGGAAATATTGTTTTGACACTTTTTTCCAGGGGAGATTAAGTTTATAGATTAACTGGCTGGGCTGTGGAATGCTGGGATTGCGATAACTCCCTGCTATCAACCAATCAGCATTCAGGATCCAAACGACGTTATTTATAAAATATAAATATCCCATACCATGCATTTCCCCATGTTTAAATTGCTGTAGTTTATTAATGACAATGAATTGATGCCAATCAAGCCTTAGAGACGGATGTGAAGTCGGCCTTGGGTTGTGTATTCGCGCGCGTGTGTGTGTGTGTGTGTGTGTGTGTGTGTGTGTGTGTGTGTGTGTGTGTGTGTGTGTGTGTGTGTGTGTTTGTACATCTTTAACAGCAGCATGGACTGGGAGAGGGATGAATCAGTTTCCCATGGATATTTCGAGCAGAATCACTGAAGGGTTTGTGCACAATTTTACCTAATCTAGCATATGATTATAAGTCTCAGTGAGGGGCGGCTCCCTATCACGCACCATCGCCAACAAGCCTGCCAGGCGTGGCACAAGAAGAGAGGAAGGGAGGAGACGATGCAGCTAGTGTGAACGTTAAAACGTTTAAAACGAAATTGAGATTGTTAACGTAAAAAATGTAATTCCCTTCACAAAATTTAAATCACAGTGCAGTTATCACAGAACTACCACTAACAGGTCCCAATCATCGTCATAAAGGGAAACATTTGCATTTTATTTTACCTTTATTTAACTAGGCAAGAACAAATTCTTATTTTCAATGATGGCCTAGGAACAGTGCCTTGTTCTGGATCAGAACAACAGATTTTTACATTGTCAGCTCGGGGATTCGATCTTGCAACCTTTCGGTTACTAGTCCAACACTCTAACCACTAGGCTACCTGCCGCCCCATACCTAATGCAACAATGCTGTAATGTTAGTAGGAGGAGAAAAAAGGAAATAGTATTGTTTATTATGTTTTTATTATGTTAAATCCCCTATATGGGGGACTTTGAGCGGTTCTGGACTGGTTCCGACTGACATTTTAGTGTACAAACTTTATAGTGCCAGAACTTCCAATCGGTCTGCTCTCCGCTGCTAGTCTCGCAGCGCACCGGCGTAGCACACACCTGCGCAGCCCCCGCAAGGCGAGGGGGCCAACGACGTGTCATAACCAGCCATAAAATAACACACTATATGTCACAACAGGTGTAAATATATGGGCCATGACAGTAATTTGACTATATTATGACAGGTTATGACAAGTTATGTCTACTGTTATTACATATTATGACTTGGTTATGACCGTATCATAACATGTTATGATGCTAGGTGTCAGGTAAAGTGTTACTGAATATTTTTATCATTGTTTTGTAACATATGCTAAAACAACTGAAGTTTTTGCTGTGCTAGACCTAAAGGATAATATTTGCTTTATAAATGTAGTTTTATGTTCTAAATCTAGAAAAACATGCCAAAATGCTGGCGAAATTAGCCTTGTAGCTTTTAATAGTGCTATGAAGCAAAACAAAAATACATTTTGAGATTTGTATTACATATTACAATAATCTAATGTTAGAATTAAACAATCAAGGTATTTAAACACTTGTTAGACAATAATTGTAAAAATGAAATGCCTTTTATGGTGTCTGATCCAGTTAGTTGCATTTTATGAAAAAAATATATATTTATACTGTACATCAAAATATATATTACACATTTTGCTAATATTAAGACAAATATTTGTGGAAAACAGTTGATTGTCCTGTCTTTTATGAATCCCTGAACTCAGGTGTCAGGTTTCAGACCCTACATTTGCATAGTGTCACGCCCTCACCTTAGAGAGCTGTGTTTTTTCTCTATTTGGTTAGGTCAGGGTGTGGGGTGGGGTGGGCATTCTATGCATTCTATTTCTTTGTTTTGGCCGAGTATGGTTTCCAATCAGAGGCAGCTGTTTCTCGTTGTCTCTGATTGGGAATCATACTTAGGCAGCTTTTTTCCCACCTGTGTTTGTGGGTAGTTTTTTTCTGTTTTGTTTTTGTACCTGACGGAACTGTTGGCTTTTCTTTTTGTTCGAGTGTTTCTTTGTTTAATAAATCATGAGCACTTACCACGCTGCGCTTTGGTCCACTCCTTCCGACGAAAGTCGTTACACATAGGGAGTGACGTGTCACATTTACTGGCCTATCCAGACAAAGAATTTAAACAATACCACTTTCTCTTGGTCACAGTTAGACGAAATCACGTTGTGCTTAAAACTGAAGTTGTAACGAGTCTGCACAAATGTCGATGATGTCTCTGCGCCACTTAGTGGATATTTAGGAGAAAATTCTCTGTCGTCAGTTATATGAAATGGTGCTAATATTGTACTGTCACTAAGTATGATCATGATTATTTTACAGTTATAAGAAAGGTGAACTCTTATAGTAAGTTGTTTATAATTTGATTGTTACTATATTTAAAAAGCATTTCAGTCATTTCAAGCCCCACTTTTGTTGAATAGGAAAAAAATCTATTAATAATGAAAAACTGAAATGTCTTCAGTAAATACGTATTCAACCCCTTTGTTATGGCAAGCCTAAATAAGTTCAGGAGTAAACATTTGCTTAACAAGTCACATAATAAATTGCATGGGCTCACTCTGTGTGCAGTAACAGTGTTTAAAAGGATTTTTGAATGACTACCTCCTCTCTGTACCCCACACATACTGTACACTCTTAGAAAAAAAGGTGCTATTTAAAACCTAAACGGGTTCTTTGGCTGTCCCCATAGGAGAACAATTTGAAGAACCATTTTTGGTTCCAGGTTGAACCTTTTTGAGTTCCATGTAGAACCTTTTACACAGAGGGTTCTACATGGAACCCAAAAGAGTTCTACCTGGAACCAACAAGGGTTTTCCTTAGGGACAGCCAAAGAACCCTTTTGGAATCCTTTTTTTTTTATTGAGTGTACAATTATCTGTAAGGTCCCTCAATCGAGCAGTGAATTTCTAATACAGATTCAACCAGAAATACCAGAGGTTTTCCAATGCCTCGCAAAAGAGGGCACATATTGGTAGATGGGTAAAAAAAAAAAGCATTGAATCTCTTTGAGCAAGTTATTAATTACACTTTGGATGGTGTATCAATACACCCAACCACTACAAAGATACAGGCGTCCTTCCTAACTCAGTTGCTGGAGAGGAAGGAAACCGCTCAGGGATTTTTCCATGAGGCCAATGGTGACTTTAAAACAGTTACAATGTTTAATGGCTGTGATAGGAGAAAACTGGGGATGGATCAACAACATTGTAGTTACTCCACAATACAAACGTAATTGACAGAGTGAAAAGAAGGAAGACTCTACAGAATAAAAATATTCCAAAACATGCATCCTGTTTGCAACAAGGCACCTAAAGTAACACTGTAAAAAGCAATTCACTTTTTGTCCTGAATACAAAGTGTTATGTTTGGGGAAAATCCAATACAACACATTACTGAGTACCACTGTCCATATTTTCAAGCATAGTGGTGGGCTGCATCATGTTATGGGTATGCTTGTAGTCCTTAAGTACTGGGGAGTTTTTCAGGATAAAAAAAGAAACGTAATGAAGCTAAGTGCAGGCAAAATCCAAGAGGAAAACCAGATTTAGTCTGCTTTCCACTAGACACTGGGAGATGAATTCGCCTTTTAGTAACCTAAAACACAAGGCAAAATCTACATTGGAGTTGCTTACCAAGAAGAGAGTGGAATCCGCTTAAAAATCTATGGCAAGACCAAAAAATTATTGTCTAGCAATGGTCAACAACCAATTTGACAGAGCTTGAAGAATTCTGAAAAGAATAATCGGTAAATGTTTCACAATCCACGTGTGGAAAGCTCTTAGCGACTTACTAAGAATGACTCTGAATGACAGCTGTAATCACTGCCAAAGGTGTTTCTAAGGTGGTTTATTGACTCAGGGGGTTGATTGCTTATGTAATCACGATATGTACTGTACCAGTCAAAAGTTTGGAAACACCTACTTATTCAAGGTTTTTTCTTTATTTTTACTATTTTCTATAGTGTAGAATAACAGTGAAGACATCAAAACTATGAAATAACACATATGGAATCATGTAGGAACCAAAAACGTGTTTTAAACAAATCAGAATATATTTTTTTCAAAGTAGCCACCCTTTGCCTTCATAACAGCTTTGCACACTCTTGGCATTCTCTCAACCAGCTTCATGAAGAATGCTTTTCCAACAGTCTTGAAGGAGTTCCCACATATGCTGAGCACTTGTTGGCTGCTTTTCCTTCACTCTGTGGTCCAACTCATCCCAAACCATCTCAATTGGGTTGAGGTCGGGTGATTGTGGAGTCCAGGTCATCTGCAGCACTCCATCACTTTCCTTCTTAGTCAAATAGCCCTTACACAGCCTGGAGGTGTGTTTTGGGTCATTGACCTGTTGAAAAACAAATGATAGTCCCACTAAGCGCAAACCAGATGGGATGGCGTCTCACTGCAGAATGCTGTAGTAGGCATGCTGGTTAAGTGTGCCTTGGATTCTAGATAAATCACAGACCGTGTCACCAGCAAAGCACACCCACACCATCACACCTCCTCCTCCATGCTTCACTGTGGGAACCACACATGCGGAGATCATCCGTTCACCAACTCTGCGTCTCATAAATACACAGCGGTTGGAACCAAAAATCTCAAATTTGGACTCATCAGACCAAAGGACAGATTTCCACCGGTCTAAGGCCCATTGCTCGTGTTTCTTGGCCTAAGCAAGTTCTTCTTATTGGTGTCCTTTAGTAGTGGTTTCTTTGCAGCAATTCGACCATGAAGGCCTGATTCACACAGTCTCCTCTGAACAGTTGATGTTAAGATGTGTCTGTTACATGAGGTAAATGGTGTTCAAACCATATACTAGCTGGTTTTCTGATCCACGCAAGTAAACTTTTTTTAAGGTGTCTGTGACCAACAGATGCATATCTGTATTCCAAGTCATGTGAAATCCATAGATTAGGGCCTACCCATCATGACTGCATCAAACCAATAGAAGAAAGTTAAGCTAGCTAGTTAGCTAACGTTAGCAAGGCTAATTGGGAATAAATAACTATGACTGTGCCTTTTCTCCCGTTCCTACATTAAATAAGAACACAATTCAGATTACTAAGTAGCAGCCTACCTGTTGGCTCTTGGTGTTTTAGCCTGTCGTTCTCATTTAACGACTAATACTTTCATTTGAATTCCATCTTCCATTGATTGGTCTAGATATCGCCTAATAACTTGCCACACGGAGGCTGTAGCTCTATGACTGTAGCCTAGTGCTGGTTTGATGACTTGTGATTGGATTACAACAACAACAAGCTACACATGCCACTCTAGTGAAAAGCAAGGGCAGCAGCAACACAACGCTGCAATTTTCTATCTCTCCGCGGGAACTGCGACGTAGGCCATCTACATTTGGGAATTCATGTGGAATTTTATGAATTTTTCTTCGCATTTTAACCGAAAACTGATTAAAAAAAGAGCTGTTTAAACATTAAGAAAATTGTTCCATTTGTCACGTCCCTATATGCAGAACATCTCACACTTGATTCCACTCACCTCGCCCTTCATGAGGTGTAACAGCACATGCTGACCCCCAAAAATAAACATTGCCTCCCACAAGCCTACCTGACGACAGTGAATGATGTGCACTAAATATTATGACTGTCTTATGTCCTGGGATAATTGATTCCTCCTCCCCATGCAAGCATGCACGCACACACACACACATAGCACACACACGCACACACACACGCATGCACACACAAACACACACACAAACACACACACGGCCATTTACTTCCTCCAAGCTGTTCATTTTACAAATTCTATAACCTTTTAGAAATTATTTCTGTGGAGAAGATTGCCGCATGGCCTCAGATTCATTATGGTGATTGAATCCTCTTCAATAGAAAACTGTTTAAAGAGAGGGGGGGAGGGTAGAGAGTGATAGAGAGAGCGCTAGAGAGAGAGCAAGAGAGAGAGAGAGAAAGCGAGAGAGAGAGAGTCTGCCGACACATCTCATCTTGCTCTGCTCTCCCTGAGACTGAAGGCAACATGGGTTAAAAGCTTGTCTGGGTGGCATAATTCACTGCCGCTGAGCCAAACAATCACATCGCATTGTGACCTTCATATGATACAAAAAAAAAGAGGAAGCCATAAAGAAAGCTTTCTCTTTTTTCCCCTTCCCTCTCGCTCTCCCTCCCGCCATCCTTCATTTCCAGCCCTCCCCTTCATATTCCTGCCACCGTTTCTGTCTGTCTTGTGCATCACAAGGCTATGTAGAATAACTAATTAAATATCTAATTATTAACATTGTGGAGAGGGATGTATTGTAGTAAAAGCCTCTGCTCTAATCATTGGAGGAGTTTAAAAGCGGCCTTGTTTACAATGGGAGATGATATACATATATAATTCCTCTTCCCTCTCCCCTCTCCATTTCTCTTTCTTTTTTACTCTGGTAGCACCTGGACCTACACTATTCATCATGCGGATGACTCGGAACATGAATTAGTTTTCTTTTTTTATGTGGGAGATGAGAGGGCCAGATGGTAAAAAATAAAAAATGCACACAAAAAAATGGAATGGAGGACGTAGTCTACTGCTGTATGTTATCATGGGGGCATATGGTAGTGCTGGATTAGGCTGGATTTTTTAACGCCTTTACACTATGCTTTATAGCTTTTCACATGCCCTCCATTGTCGTTTCTTTATACTTCAAACAAGAAATTGTGAAACTCTAATTAGTCTATATAATTGCAGCCGGATGAAGCGCTGCCAGTCTCATGCAAGGTGGAGTGGTTTTATTCTCTTCTTCTTTTCATGGTGGTTTTCTCTCTCTCTCACTCTTCCTTTTTTTGAAACCTGAGAGAAAAGGCCCTCTCGAGAGGTCTGGAGGTTACAAGCGTGTTATTAGAGCATCACTTCTAGGCAATTACAAGACCCTCCAACATCCTCTGTACCTGCTGGATGCTAGTCTATGAGGGACAAGTATAGACATGACCAGAGCCTTTTCCAGGCACCGTGGTTTTGCTATTGAGTGAGGATACGCAGTATTATGTTATTTGTGTACTTAGCTACTTACTGTAGATAGATAACCTTATCTGTGTTCAACTGAGTGACTAACAGTCTACATGACATGTTTTCCTTCTTATCCTGCTCTGCAGCCAGTCTGCTACTGAAATGTGAAGAGTCCTGAAGCTACAAGTGTCTGGCCGAATGTTTTAAAGGTACTCCTTTACATCTCCACCTACTATTACCACCACTTGACTTCACCCTCTTGGCCTTTTCTCTTCAGCTAATTGTTTGAACTGACAGTTCTTGTCTCAGAACCGCCATTTTGTCTATTCTAGGCTTCCGGTGAGTGTTGTTTTGTTCAATGTCAGACAAATGAACTGATATGATGGTCAATGCTCCTGCTACACAGCCTCCAGATCTGTATGTGTTGGCCCTACTTGTCTGCTAGGTGGCTGAGATGTCCACAGGTAGCTTGGTGAAGGCAGTCGTCTACATGTCCACGTGAGGACCAGTGTCAACCTAGCCTTGTCATGCCGTCAATCATCATTACAAATCCTGCCGCATCCCCGCTACGTTAACTCTGTGACCTATGTACCCAATCTCAATTAAATCTCTGATGAATATATGATTCATCTACACGCACTGTCACTCGGCTGTCGTTCACGCGGCGACGAGAACCGCGCTTTTATTTTTGGATTAGATGCAAATGTAGCTCAGGGATTCAAGAGCAGAAAAAATGAGAACATCAGGAAGTGATTATGGTTAGGTTGAGGATGTTCGCTGAACACCAAAGGGGCTTAAGACAGGGTTTGGCTGGCAAAGACGAGCCAACAGAGACACGAAGCACTAAATCTGAAAAGTTTGAGGCATTGTTTTGAATCTTAACAAGGGGACTGAAACAAGGAAAATAATTTGGATTTCTTCTCTATTTTTTCCCGTGTAACCAAGAACATAAATAGCTATCTTAACACTTGACGTTATTTTGAAAAGCGCTGGGCCTCTGTGGGTTTCCGAGAGTGAAGCAATTTACTCACGAACAGGTGCATTTTTAATGCTTCCATACAATTAAAACAGATTTTACTTTCATTTCCCCTTCATTTGTGATAGCCTGCTTTCCTTTTATACTTATTTTGAATTGATTTAGCTTCCTAATTAAACTCCGAAGAAGATGTTAATTACCTAACAAGGTCACCTCTTTCTACCACCAAATTTACTGTTTGTCTCCTATACTGTTATTCCTCTATTTATCGCAGATTCAAAGAGAAAGTTGAAGAATAGTGTTAATTGCCTATTCCAGATCCCATTTTAACTTTGTATCTTATTCTGCTGTAGAAGTTGGCATATATAGCTGGCAAATGGAGTCTTATTGTGTCATTGTTCTACCCTTCCTTGTCCTCTCCTCACAGATGATGTGTCAAGTCATCACAATATGCCTTTGTTAAAGCTCACAAAGTTTCACATACTGTAGGAGAGTAGGACAAATGGCAATTGGTAATCTTTTTAAAGAGGGAACGGCTATAGATCATGAATCAGTGACAACGATTTCCATCCATAATGGGTTTAATCTATGAAGACGGAGACTTTATTGTTTGTACCTTTTATGCATAGAGTACAGTACATTACTTAGCTTTCTGGAGTGAACTTTACATTCATTTTTATAACTTAACCTCAGTGTCTTCTGTATAACCATAGTAGGCTACATAAGCATGTGTCATCAAAGGGCCTTGACCAGAATTTGGCCTACAATGTAACTTTCAGAGGGTACAACATTCTGGAAGGTATATATATATCAGGTTTAAGGTAAAACCCAGGCGCAGACAGTGTCAAAGTAACACTGTTTATTCCTCGAACAGGGGCAGGCAAAAGGACAGGTCAAGGGCAGGCAGAGGTCAGAATCCAGATAGGTGGGGCAAAGGTACAGGACGGCAGGCAGGGTCAGGGTCAGGTCAGGCAGAGGTCAGAATCCAGATAGGTGGGGCAAAGGTGCAGGACGGCAGGCAGGCTCAGGGTCAGGTCAGGCAGAGGTCAGAATCCAGATAGGTGGGGCAAAGGTGCAGGACGGCAGGCAGGGTCAGGGTCAGGTCAGGCAGAGGTCAGAATCCAGATAGGTGGGGCAAAGGTGCAGGACGGCAGGCAGGGTCAGGGTCAGGTCAGGCAGAGGTCAGAATCCAGATAGGTGGGGCAAAGGTACAGGATGGCAGGCAGGCTCAGGGTCAGGTCAGGCAGAGGTCAGAATCCAGATAGGTATGGCAAAGGTACAGGACGGCAGGCAGGGTCAGGGTCAGGTCAGGCAGAGGTCAGAATCCAGATAGGTGGGGCAAAGGTACAGGACGGCAGGCAGGGTCAGGGTCAGGTCAGGCAGAGGTCAGAATCCAGATAGGTGGGGCAAAGGTACAGGACGGCAGGCAGGGTCAGGGTCAGGGCAGGCAGGAATGGTCAAAACCGGGAAACTAGTAAACAAGAACTATAGCAAAGACAGGAGCAAGGGAGAAAAACGCTGGTGGGTTTGAACGAACAAAACAAACTGGCAACAGACAAACAGAGAACACAGGTATACATACACAGGGGATAATGGGGAAGATGGGCGACACCTGGAGGGGGGTAGAGACAATCACAAAGACAGGTGAAACAGATCAGGGTGTGACAATATGTATTAGAAGGTACCAGGTCTGACTGTGTGGTGGTGAGGTGTATGGGGGAGGAGTGGCCCCAGCCTGTAGGAGGAGAAGGGAGGAAACCTGAGGGTTAAATTAGGTGTGTAATGTGAGGTTGATGGGAAGAGATTGAGTGTGGTGACCTCCTGTCAGGTATCTGTCTTCTCTCCTCCAAACACCATGGCTTTAGCATGGGCCTAGACATGGCAACTAGCTTCTCTCTCTCTCTCTCTCTCTCTCTCTCTCTCTCTCTCTCTCTCTCTGCCCCTGTGTCATCCACAACACACCCTCTGGCTGGAGAGACATGGAATGACAATTATCTAAAACACAATTAAAACACGTTAATCTGATTATTTCTACAGGATAAAGCACTTGAATGACATTGAAAGGTGTTTAGAAAAACCCATGCCCTTGTCACAACATAAATAACAATTCAATAGGAGCAATGTTGATAGTTTGTTGGAATGACTGCTTTCTCCATCAGATGAGGCAAAGTTATATTTTGCAACGTGACATTCCAAGGACCACGATGCACTTTACTGTATAGGCAAACTTTTAAGTGATAATAAAGTGCTATCAAGAATGCAGAATGCGCCTACAATGAGTAAATTGTTATAGATTGGACGAGTCCTTTTCAATTGGACAATATTTGGAGTTAAGTCCTTGCTTTATTTGGAACAGCTGTTAATTGCATATTACGGGACAATTAAGATATTTAGCATCGAGCAGTGTAAGCCAGGTCAAGCCCTCCAAGCCTCTCCCATCACCATCAAATCAGCCTGGCTGCTATTTTCCACTCTCTCTTTCTCCGTCCCTCTTTTTCACCCCCCCCCCCCCCCCCCCCCTCTCTGTCTCTGTCGCTCTCTCTTCCCCGCTATCCTTTTCTATTTGTTGCTGTGTTTATTTCTGCTGAAAAGCCAGTCTAGTTCATTTGCTAGTCAGTTGGGCAGAGAGGCCTCCTATTCTTAGCCTTTGATTAGCATCACGGTTCTGCACAACAACAGCCCCAGAATCTATTATTCATCAAGTGTAACCAATATAACATTTAAAACAGTGTGGGGTTTTTTTTTTGGTCAAATGATGTAAGGTCAGCATAATTTTATGCCTATTACTAATATCTATATCATCTTTGCCTTAGTCAGCTCTATTTAAATATGCAATCATTTACAGCATTTGACTATATGTGTATGCACACCCAATATCCAATATTCCTCTACTACACTTTTTATGCTGACATCAATGGCAAGCTATTAAAGACAGTATTTCATTATTGGTTCCTCGTCCCCCAGTGGTTATTTACAATCCTATATATACTAAGCACTGATATTAAAGGAGACCAGTTTAATGAGGTGCTATCTGCCTTAGCAATATGTCTTTCTCCGAATGAGATTGTGTTGAAAGATTTTTATCAAGAAATGGCTGTTCGCTGGGGTTATGTTTTGTCCATGAAATATGCATTTCATATCTCTTTCATTTCATTAACATAATTTAATTTGTGCTTTGCATTCTGTGCATAATACATATTTGATTTACAAAACAAATATTTCCATTAGAAAATGAATTTCATGCAGGCAACAGGCAGAACTGAATGATATATTGTAAGGAAATAAGAAAAAAGGGAATTGTATTATCTTTGACTCCCCCCAAAAAATCCTTGGCAAGGGAAATACACTGAATAGATTTTTGGAATGTGTGTGCGTGTGCGTATGCATGTGCGTGTTTGTGCAGACCGTATGTAAATGTGCATTCTAGTATCTATGAAAGCTGAGGGTATATTGCATAAAGTTTAAAGCAATATAACTCAGATTGATTTACATGGCTGGCCTGGCAGTTTCTACCTCACTTGAAATGTTCCATTGGAAGTGTGGTGGGGGGGGTCTGCTTTTTATTGTCAATAATATGTGTACGGTATTATTATATCTCTGTGTTCAAATTCACAAAAGAAGAATACACATTCCTTTTCACTTTGAGTCACTTCTAAGAGTAACGATGGTGGGAAAGGCTCAATAGAAAATACACCATGTGAAAGGAAACCATGTGATATACAGTATGTGTCCTGTCTCAGACAAAACACTATATCACGTCATTGGTGGCTTCATGTTGTGTTGTTTCTGCCTGCATATCTCTTTCCAATTTGAATGCATGTATTTAGGGACATTTAGCTGTGTGCTTCCCTTAGCCGTTGGCAGAAAGGCCCCATTTGATGAATTATTGAGTCCTTCACCCTCTCTATTTCTCCTGCTTTTCTCTGGGAATGGCTCTAGTTTTAATTAAAGCCATGCACCTAGGTAGTTTAAAGGCTATCAGTGGCCGCTTGATAAAGTTGCGAGAGCTCAAGGCTCTGGATAACAAGAAGCGTTTTAACTGGCCCTGGCGAGTTCATATTCATTTGGCTTATCTGTAGTATAAAAAAAATCCAGGTAGCATTGAGACAGATCACCGGCTTTAATGAGCTCAAAATGTAAAGTCAGTGTCAGAACACTTTACTTTTTTATTTCAAAGGGAGTAGAAAATAACTTGTCTAAGCTAAAAGCCAAACAGTAAGATCTGTGTTTCAGGGGTAACTAGTATTAGCAGGGATTTCAGGCTTGTCTGACATGCAGCGTTGAAGGGATGGCTTAAAATAGAAGTCCCAGGTACGGCAGAGTGGGGCTAATACCTGGGTTTCTCATTGCTCTGCGATGCTGAGGGAAAGAACGCTTAGAGGATCTTACAGGTTTTAGATTTTTCTCTTTCTCTCTCCTACCCGTAGTCCTGCCATGGAGGTGATTGCCTGCCCAGCTACTGCTAAGTATTTCTTTGAATCTGTGACAGGTGTTTGAAACTTGGCTTCCCTGACGACGAGAGAGGGAGTTTTA
Organism: Salmo trutta; assembly: GCF_901001165.1. Classification (NCBI taxonomy): domain Eukaryota; kingdom Metazoa; phylum Chordata; class Actinopteri; order Salmoniformes; family Salmonidae; genus Salmo; species Salmo trutta. Next base: position 33,899,690 of record NC_042985.1, read on the forward strand.
AGTGAGGCGATGGGAGATTGTGGATCTCTGAGAAGGAGGAGGTGGTGAGTGTCTTGAGATGACTCCTTAAAGTAAGCTGCCTCTCAACTTGGGTTTACCACCACTTACTGTAACACACCAATCAAATGAAATCCGAAATGAGACATATGTTAGGGTTTGAAAAGGGCTGCGTAGGTATTTTGTATTCACATCTATGACTTTGTGGCTTATTTTGTTAATGTGGTGTCAAATACTATGTACGAAAGCATGCATACTCACTGCATGCCTTGTAACAGTATTGATTTTTTCAGTAGAGGGTGAAACCTGGTTTGTTGCAGTGCACTGTATTACAATGTTTTTTTGTCAGTTACATTTCTGAAAATGTACAAAACAATACTAGTCCCTTTTTTCCTATCCTTCAATGTTGGAGAACATGGGTTTTCAGGATGGCTTCAACGAGATACCATGGAATAGACCTAGAACCCTTATCACTACATGATGTAATGCATTATGGGATGTGATATGGACATACACCTCTTATGTGGACATACTGTCTAGCCTACCTCTTCAGGAAATCCTTCTCCGTATTTCCGGCCTCTGTTGTGTGTGCTAACATACTGTGATCTTTTCACACGTGACTGTATTGACAGACATCCTGCATTGTCAGATATCGGAGAAGACCAGCTGGCTAGATGGTTAACATCTCATCAGAACTACACGGCACCCTCCTTTTCTCCACAAGAGCCTACCAGGTTATTATCTTAGCAAGTATGAAACAACTATTTTGCTTTCCTTTGGATACGTGGCGGGTACAGGTATCTCAGCTTGTTTGTTAACATCGGCATTGGAGAGGGAGAAAAAAAATCTAGCTAATACTGCAGAACTATCAGATCATATGAAATTATGGATTCTTGGTCTGAGCGTTCAGCCTCTGTCTGCCGAGCTGTGCAAATCAATTCAAACCGACACAAAGAGCAAACACACGCGGCGCGCCACAATAGGAAATTGAAGCGGAGCCTCCCTTTTTAAAATATGCCGCTACATATTTGTTTTGTGGATTACCATTCTGAAATGAAATTTGAACAGTTACTTAAAATAATATGCAAAAGATATTTCCTGTTTTTTTCCCATCCTCTTGTTTGTTGGATGCGGGTTGCTGCGACACGGCCACAGTGTAAACAGCTCACTGGTGTGTTATGCTGGTGTTTATTTTTCCTAAGCATATTTTGGGCCTTATCCCCAATGCAGGAGGTTTACAGAACTCAGTGTTTATTTTCCTGTTTTGTTTTGTATCGTTGCTGCTCTTGAAATATGTATTATAGTATCATCATAGGCAAAGCAACTGATACGGGGGATAGATTTTTAGGGAGAGTAACATTAACTTTCTTTAAAGGTAACACCTATGGACTGAGCGCCGTAGCTGCAGAGGGGCTCTGGTTTCATTTCTTAAAAACCAATGTATAATGCATTATTTGTCTCAGCAAGATATACCTACAGTTGAAATCGGAAGTTTACATACACTTAGATTGGAGTCATTAAAATTCGTTTTTTCAACCACTCCACAAATTTCTTGTTAAGGAAAGTCGGTTAGGATATCTACCTTGTGCATGACACAATTTATTTTTCCAACTATTGTTTACAGACAGAATATTTCAATTATAATTCACTATATCACAATTCCAGTGGGTCAGAAGTTTACATACACTAAGTTGACTGTGCCTTTAAACAGCTTGGGAAATTCCAGAAAATGATGTCATGGCTTTAGAAGCTTCTGATAGGCTAATTGACATAATTTGAGTCGATTGGGGGTGTACCTGTGGATGTATTTCAAGGCCTACCTTCAAACTCAGTGCCTCTTTGCTTGACATCATGGGAAAATCAAAAGAAATCAACCAAGACCTCAGAAAAAAATTGTAGACCTCCACAAGTCTGGTTCATCCTTGGGAGCAATTTCCAAACACCTGAAGGTACCATGTTCATCTGTACAAACAATAGTGTGCAAGTATAAACACCATGGGACCACGCAGCCATCATACCGCTCAGAAAGGAGACGCGTTCTGTCTCCTAGAGATGAACGAACTTTGGTGCGAAAAGTGCAAATCAATCCCAGAACAACAGCAAAGGACCTTGTGAAGATGCTGGAGGAAACAGGTACAAAAGTATCTATATCCACAGTAAAATGAGTCCTATATCGACATAACCTGAAAGGCCGCACAGCAAGGAAGAAGCCACTGCTCCAAAACCGCCATAAAAAAGCCAGCTACGGTTTGCAACTGCACATGGGGACATAGATCACACTTTTTGGAGAAATGTCCTCTGTTCTGATGAAACAAAAATAGCACTGTTTGGCCGTAATGACCATCGTTATGTTTGGAGGAAAAAGGGGGAGGCTTGCAAGCCGAAGAACAACCGTGAAGCACGGGGGGGGCAGCATCATGTTGTGGGGGTGCTTTGCTGCAGGAGGGACTGGTGCAAATGGTCTTCCAAATGGACAATGACCCCAAGCATACTTCCAAAGTGTGGCAAAATGGCTTAAGGACAACTAAGTCAAGGTATTGGAGCGGCCATCACAAAGCCCTGACTTCAATCCGATATAAAATTTGTGGGCAGAACTGAAAAAGCGTGTGCGAGGAAGGAGGCCTACAAACCTGACTCAGTTACACCAGCTCTGTCAGGGGGAATGGGCCAAAATTCACCCAACTTATTGTGGGAAGCTTGTGGAAGGCTACCCGAAACGTTTGACCCAAGTTAATAAAGGCAATGCTACCAAATACTAATTGAGTGTATGTAAACTTCTGACCCGCTGGGAATGTGATGAAAGAAATACAAGCTGAAATGAATCATTCTCTCTACTATTATTCTGACATTTCACGTTCTTAAAATAAAGTGGTGATCCTAACTGACCTAAAACAGGGAGTTTTTACTCGGATTAAATGTCAGGAATTGTGAAAAACTGAGTTTAAATGTATTTGGCTAAGGTATATGTAAACTTCCGACTTCAACTGTATCTAGAACTGTATGTCCCTGATACTTGAGCAACCATAATGTCCTCATATATGACATATTCATTCCGCTGGCCACTGTTGATTCTGAATCTTATTCAAATGATTGTTATGTATATGTGTGTCCGTTGTCAGACAAATCTATAGGCCTCAGACAACAAGAGAACAGCAGTGTCTTTGTCTGCGGTATTGCAGTGTACTCTGCAGGGCCCCCCAGCCCCCCAGTCCTCCACAACAACAGGGCTTGTCCCCACTGGTCTTGAAGGGCGCACAGGTGTCAGGAGGTTGCTCCAAATGAGCCTTAATTAGCCAATTGAGTCAATCAGCAGGCTGATTGGTACAGTAGGCTCTTGCACTTCCACTGCTCTTAAGAAAACAGCCTGACACTTTTAAAGCCAGCTGGATCCATGCCTGCCAACGCCATGGCCACAAATGAGCTGGAGAAGTGCGTTGACAATAAGCGCATTGACTATAATGACGTCAACATGGATGAATGAATAGTTCACCTTTAGCTTGTTGGCAGTAGTCATAAGGTTAAGAAGCTCTTGAGTGTGGTGGTAGTTAGTCTTATTCCGTCAACTTGAAAGGTGAAGTTTCGGTAGCATCTGGTACTAGAAGCTTTATGGCATGTTTACAACAAACATGGAATGGTGAACAACAGCAAATTGACCAGTGTTAGTTCCACATGATCAGTTTACTGTACGTGTGGCTAATACAAACCCTCACACCTGCTGTCTTTACGGGGTGTTGGTAACCCCAACATCCATCCTCCCGTCCCTAGAACCATGGACTGTACTGGAACACCACTTAACAACATTAACAACACAGTTACTCCAGGATCCCCCGCTCATGAGATACCCAGCACTCATCAAATGAGGGACACTCCAGTCCTCCCTGTCATCTCTCAGCTAAGACATCTGGGCGATTGTCATGGATGTCACGGTTGATGAACGCTGAACGCTGATGAATCCCAGGAGGCCTCAGTGAAATGAGAAGAAAAGTCTCTCTTTGGTGACAAGTGTGTTGTTACTAGTGCACGTAGCAACGAGTGGAGTGTTGCATACCATTTACTGTCCACAGGTACTTTTGAGAGAGGCATTAAATGGAAAGCTCATTCCCACTTTTGTCATGCCTTCTGTTCTGTTACCAATTGTAATCCATATGAACGTTTTGAGGCATATTATAGACTAAGAGCACCCACAGCTCTTTGTTAGCCGTAGGAGGAACCGGTTAGAAAAGGGCTGCATAGATATTTCCGTGTTAAAATCTATGACTGTGGCCTATTTTGTTAAAGCTAGAATCGTTAGTTGCTACATACATTTTTGAACTTAGAAATGAATGATATGTACCCATTGATTCTTGAAGAATAGAACTTATAAATGCCTCATCGGCTTAGTTCGACTGTCCTACGCCATCAGAACCCAAAATGTATGCTTGTTTAACTCCATCGTTTCAGAACAGCTTTAACGAGATACCCTGGGATAGACCTAAACCCTTACCACTACATGATGTAATGTGGGGCGGCAGGTAGCCTACTGGTTAGAGCGTTGGACTAGTAACCGAAAGGTTGCAAGATCAAATCCCCGAGCTGACAAGGTAAAAATATGTCGTTCTGCACCTGAACAAGGCAGCTAACCCACTGTTCCCTAGGCCGTCATTGAAAATAAGAATTTGTTCATAACTGACTTGCCTAGTTAAATAAAGGTCAAATAAAAATAAATTAAAAAATGGTGGGATGTGAGGTGGACGAATAGCCTGCCTCTTCAGAAAATCATACTCCTTGTTTTGTCTTTTCACACATGCCTGTATTGACAGACATCCTCCATTGTCAGATATCAGAGAAGACCAGAACTACACAGCATCCTTTCTTCATGAGAGCCTACCAGGTTAATACCTTAGCCAGTGTGAAACAACTCTTCTGCATTTAACAGAAAGCTCATTCACACTTTTGTCATGCCTTCTGTTCCCTTACCAATTCTAAACCATATGAGCGTTTTGAGGTATATTACAGTTACCTCAGACTTAGAGCAGCCACAGCTGTTTGTTAGCTGTAAGAATAGCCTTGTCCAAAACCAGGCTTCCTAAAACGGGAAGCCTGGGGAAGTCTATGGCAACAACAACAAAAATGCTAAATAGGGGTTGGAACCCGGTGTAAATCAGTGACACCTCGCAACACGTCAAACCAATAAAATGCCCTGCTTGGGCAGAGCTCCAATAGTGCTCACTAGATTAGTGTCCTAGGTGCAACAGTGGGTGAGGATGGCCGGGAAATTGCAGATTTAAACCCCATAAAAATACTGTATGTTGATGTATATCGATTTTGTGTATAGAGCACACTTCTGGCAAAACAGAATTCTGTTTTTCCTTCAGGTTTTCTGCAATGTTGCAAACTAGTATTCGGAACAAATCTCTGGAAAATGTGTCCTTCCTGGTCTGAAAACAGTGACGAACATAACACATAGCACCAACGGGCATGTGGAGGGATGGTTCTTGAAATTTAACATCCAGTCAAAATCTTTCCACTGTGAGCCAGCGGACCATTCAAGCCATTTTTGCAATACTAAATTCTCCAGATTTCTTGACAGCGACGTGATTTTGGAGGTATGGCAACGTAAGACGACTGTAAGAAAAACTCCTGCTCACTAACATTTACATAAAGATTTGGCATTGTACATCTGGGAGACTTGGCAGTTTAGGATCCTAAATGAAACCCATCGCCCCTCCCCTCTCAGACTTACTGAACTACCTTTCAAAGAAACAATGTTTGTCGCTTATAGCTGGGAGCATAGAATAATGCTGTATAATGTTGCAATGTAATGATATATAGAAACAGTGATTACACTCTAATTCAATTGGGCGGTAATCAAATTGCAATAATGGCCTTTATTTGGGACCCCAATTTATCGTTTGCCCAGATCATTAAACAATTTTCTCTTTAAAACCACTTTAAATATGCACTGACACACACACACACACACACACACACACACACAGTGTTATGGTAAATGATAGGAAGACCCAGCTGGTGGAGATGGTGGCAGCAGTGGAAGGAGGACTCTTGTGAGTAAACACAGAGATCCCGGGGCTTGTTCCTCTGCACGGGTGAAGGCGGTCATGTGACATTTAGACACTTATCTAAGATTAATGGATGTTGTGATTTACCCCAGATGTACTGAGCTTTACTGTACATACAGATTTCAAACTGTTCACCCGAACTTTGTTGGGGTACTTGCTATATTTGAACTCTTTAGTTAAAGTTTAACCAAAGCCGACGGAAGCTTTCCTAACCTAGAAGAATGTTTGGCGCTGAGGATTCCTCCAGCTATGAAGGATCCTCATAGTGCCATTGTCACTGTCGTCATGCATGACGGGCCTTGTTGCATGATATCTGCCCTAGGATTTCTACATGGGTAAACCTTTCTCTCTCTGGAGCACTGCGCCACTACGAGGAGCGATCAGGCACGACTGATTCCCCAGCTTTCTTAAGAGGATGTAACGTTACAGTGCAGCTGAGAGGGCCCCATCGTTCCTGGCTCCATGACTTCCACTTAGATGCCAACAGCCCCAAATAACCCGATGTCAGAGGCCCCCGGCAGAGCAGGAGCACGGCAGACAACCGGAGGGAGTGCTGGTTTAAAATTAGTGGGCGGCCCAGTGTAATGTTGTCTGCTCCAACTGAACAGCTTCCTTCCCTCCAGCCACAGACAGCGATAGTTAAGAAGTTACTCGCTTTGATATCCATGAAGAGGAGGCCTGATGCCACACTGCTCATCTTTTTCACTGCTCAGTACTTTTAATTTTATTTATAATTTTTTTTTTTTTAATAACTAAAAATAAAAAGGACCTGGAGAGAGAGAAATGAGGCAGAATAGAACATCTGGTTGACATACTGTATAGCAGACCATATAGACAATGAGGTCAGAATAGAACATCTGGTTGACATACTGTATAGCAGACCATATAGACAATGAGGTCAGAATAGAACATCTGGTTGACATACTGTATAGCAGACCATATAGACAATGAGGTCAGAATAGAACATCTGGTTGACATACTGTATAGCAGACCATAAAGACAATGAGGTCAGGAAGAAATGGATTTAGGCCCAGTTTACTGTCTTTAGCAGCTTGGTTTTTTTTGGGACTGAAGTACTGTTCATCAGTGTAGTGGAGGAGAGGAGTACCAGTATCGTTATTATGTGTGTTGTTGCCTGACTGTGGTTAAGCTGTATTAACACAGCTGATTCAGTAGCCTTACGTGCAAATACCCTAACACTCTCCTAAGCTTTTACATTCACACACACACTCTCACCCACGTATACAATATAACCATTAGGCAATGTAATCAACAAGCAGAATAGTGTATAATTCATCAGACATTCACAGTTGAACACGATACAGTAATCACAGGTACAATTATACTCACACACACTTCTGTATAATCATACACAGAGACACACAGGGAGAAAACAACAGAACCAACTTGCCGCACTGCTTGGCCACCACATGTGGACAGCCCAGTGCCGATTGGCTGGTTTACTGTCACCGGCTGATAGCCAAGCTCTAATGGAAAAGATACAACGCAGCCAAAGAATTTCATTCATTTTTGTGATAGAGTTATATGTTCAGCCTTGAACAACTGGGAGATAATGTTTGGACTCGTTATAATTCCCAGTGTGTTTAAACAGGCAGCACAGAATGCAAACAAAAGCAGATGAAATTTGAAAAGTATTATCAATATTGCAGATAGCGGGTGCCCTTTCCAATCAGAGAAAGCGTATCTCTCACGGCAAATATATGGTTGAATAGTTCATTCGTTTCTATTGGCCTGTTGTGTGTTTCTCTTTCCTTCATATATATTTATGCAGAATTGATGAAAAGGCCAAACAAACTGCCATTAGATATCCTCTTAATTCACTAACCCGGCCTTCTAAAGGTAGCCGGGTACATTTAAAAGGCATTCGTTTACTGTGACTGATATTTCTCTGAGCTCTTTCCAAAGGGCCATTTCTCATGTGCCTTTGCCACAGTCCAGCACTTTTGTAGCACTGTGTGTGTGTGCGTGTCTGTGTGCGTGTCTGTGTGCGTGTCTGTGTGCGTGTCTGTGTGCGTGTGTGTGTGTGTGTGTGTGTGTGTGTGTGTGTGTGTGTGTGTGTGTGCGTGCGTGCGTGCGTGCGTGCGTGCGTGTGTGTGTCTGTGTGTGTGTGTATGCCTGTATGTGATAGGGTGCAGTGCCACTCTGCACGCTACTGCATGTATTCTTCAGGTATCTTAATAGCTAGCTGCTGAAGCAAAATAATTGTCTTTTTCCAGCCAGTGGGGCTAAAGTCATACAACATAATGAAATGTATAAAAATGAGGGGGAAATGGCAGACAGCAGGCATGCTAAATCAAATGTAGAGAGATCTGAATAATTTAGTGTATATGAAGGCGAGTGGAGGCGCAAATGGAAGTATGGTGAAGTGTCTAAGTATCGTTTATGTTGGCACCAGTATGTGTTAATGTGCACTCATATATCTATGGATAGGAAACACTATACACAATGAAAATAGGGGAAGGGACTGTGTGCCTGGCTGTGTTCTAGCGGGCCGGTGCTTCGGTAACAAGTGAATCGAGCCAGACTACTACTAAATGTCCTCAGACAGTGATCGGTTGATTTAAGCTTTGGTGTGACGGAGAGGAGATGAATGTCAGCGATTTCTTTTTTTTAAATCACAGATTCATCACCTGGCATTGAGGGTAATGAGCGAGGCGTGGAGGTGAACACATTAAACCAAACCGACTTTGCCCAGCCCAGCCAGGAGGGAGGGAGGACAGAGACGGTACAGGAACAGAGGGGCAGCGGCCAGGACCAAACCAAACCCCCTCCACATCCCTTCCAACTCCTCCATGGTGGCCCCACACCTGTCCAACACTGGGAGGCGATTTTACACAACAACAACAACACTAGAACAGGTAAAGAGGACAACCATACTTATTCGCTATCACACACACACACACACACTCTGACAGTCCTTGCTAGCTGTGATGCGCCGAAAGGCATGTTTCTGACCTAAGAAGCTGGGACCCTAATGGAGACACAGTTTTATTGTCAGTGAAACAATTTGCCAGTATCTGCAGCGAGCTGCCTGCAGCTGGTGATATAGTGGAGCCAGCGTGTAGTCAAGGCTGACATATACCATCCACTAGTGACAGGAGCGCCGGTCGGAGCACACACTCACACAGGCGGACACCAAACATAGGATCAGTTCACACACAACACTCAGTGCACACTACTCATATGCACGAATGCAATTCAAACAGATAGCCACAAATGTGCACATTCACGCTGGAGTGTGTGTGCACACACACCCACACACACATATAGGTCGCGGAGATGATTATGGAAATATTTTGTTAAACATATCAACAGAATGCCAGGAGTTCCATTACAGTGAGGGGGGAAAATTCCACTTGTAAAACCAGTATATATCAGGCCGTAACTCTCCCATCTGCTGCACATTTCTGCAGAGTGACAAAGCAGACCCTACACTGGCCTGACCAAGTACACTGCATGAATCACTGCTACCACTCTGGTTGATAAGTAGAGACATAAAACCACAAGGATGTTGGTTCTAATTGTAGGAAAATGCTCATCGGGCTAACATGTTTTGCTTCACCGAATGGCCAACTGTGTATTACAGTTTTATAGACTAAGTCGGCCAAGATAGAGACATCCACAGTGTAACTATCCTTAATGGTGGTTGATTATGGGATTCTTCTCTTAGGAGTCATAGATTGGCGGTGCATAGTTGTCACTCCTGCACTTCCTCCCTGGGTGTTCCCTCTATGTGGTCCGGAGCAGAGAAGTTAGATTAGAGGAAAAGAAGTGGGCACATAAAGAGAGGAAAGTCTGTCCAAGAAGTATTAGTTCTCTTTTTAATTTTTAGCAAGATGAGGAATCCGGAATTTAAATGAAAGAATCGGTTTTTCATCCAGCTAATAGTAATCCATAATCCAGCCAACGTGTCTTAACCACAATGTGGTTGGTCTGATTAACTTTAATGCCTTCCCTCTCAATTTATTGAAATGTTGGAATGAACACATTTGGCTTGGAACCAAAGACTTCTTCTCTTTAAAATGAGAGGGGCACACAAAGTGACTCAGGCTGTGAAATTGAGAGTGGTAAGGAGAGAAGCAAGTTGAGGAGAGGGGGGAAGAGAGGGCATAGGAAGAGAGGGATGAAGAAGGTGTTGGAGAAAAGAGAAACAAAATAATATTTGACATGATTTTGGTCCATATAGGACAGCATGAAGATTTAAATTTTTCAGCAACACTTCAAATGAATTTCTGTAATGATCCCAAAACCTTGAAAAGGCAAATCCAATCAAACAATATCTAGTGGGTTTAATTTTCTTTGCTGGAAAATGACCTCCTTTGTCAAAGGGTGAGTCGGGGAGAATGTGGGTCGCGATAGTCATACAAATGAAGGGGGACAATTTGGTCTAGTTAAAGCTATTATCCATACAAGTGTGTGAGGGGAGCTGCTGTAGCTTTAACACTTTGGAGCTTTGATATGACTCATTGTAAATGATGCTCCAGAAGGTCAATTGCAGAGTTCAAAATGGCCGTTGATGGAGGGAGGAGGATAAATGTGTCATGTTTTCCCCTCTCAGACGCGCTGCGGCGTTTATTTAAAAAACGAATCCCGACAGGCCTGTTCTTTTTGACTGGCGCAGTCAACATAACACTCTGGCCCATTTTTCTTGAGAAGCATGATTTCTCGCCCATTGTTTTTACTCCTTTTACCTTTAACCATTTGAAAGGTAATCATGCATGATTACAGGGATTAGGACATGAGTGGATGAGCAGCAATGCTCCACTGACCTTTTGTTACTCATTACTGGACGTTCAAAAAAAAGTGTCTTGCTAAATCTTAAGGGAATGCTCAGCTCAGTGACCGTGATCTGTTATTGTCTGTCTGTACCATTTCACAGTGGCAGGCACAGAGTGAGGGGATTGACAGTGTATCATACTTCGCTGAGGAGGAGGATGATGAAGAGGATAAGAGTGTGGGTTAAGTGTTTAGCTGCGGTAATTGCGTCACCGGGGGGGCAGTCTCGTACGTTTGGCCTCTGGGCCCTGCAGGTGTGTCAGCCCCCTCTCCTCCTCTCCTCTCTTCTCCTCCTACTCTCCTCCTCTCCTCATCATGCCGACACATTACAGTCATTAGGAGAGTCTCTGCCTCGCTCACAGCACAGCAGCAAGACACACACACACACACACACACACACACACACACACACACACACACATGCAGGATATGTGCCAAACTAGCATTAATTTAATCACTACATTAAAATAGGGCAGTATTTTTATATACTGTGATGTGCGCTATATACAGACCCTGGGAAACGCAATAAATCCAGATACCCAGTTAAGTGCCAGCTTTGTAGAACAGCACTTTATATTTGTATTTTATATATGAATATTGACTGACTGACTGCCTGCCAGTATGCACCCCCGTCTAAAAAAAAATGGTCTCTCCCACAATTAATGTGGTGCACCTGTGATGCTCGATAAAGACTGACGCACTGTGCACAGGTGTGGAACATTAATTCTGGGGGTGTTCCTTGAAAAGACAACCCCCCCCACTCAGCAACCATGCCACCCCACTTCCACCCCACCCTTGGAAAAAAGGCAAATAAAAAAGAAACCAACCCACCACTTCTGTTCATTCAGTGATCTGTGTGCAAAAGTATGTAAATGACTGTGCTGCATACTAATCAATCCTGTCCTTCACACAGATTGAAGGGGAAGGCAAAAAGCTGGCTTGGGGAGTGTGCTGGAGACAGACAGACAGGAAAAGGAGGACAGGGATGCCAGGGAACTTCTCTGGTGCTGAGAGGTACGACCCCTTTCATCACACTGAAACATGGACCCCTGAGTCTAAAGCGACACTTACAGAGAGACTTGGGCTGGAAGTCTTTGACACAATGACAAGAAAGAGACAGAGATACAGTACATTCGGGAAGTATTCAGACCCCTTGACTTTTTCCAGTTTGTTTTGTTACAGCCTTGTTCTAAAATGTATCAAATAATTTTCCCCCCACATCAATCTACACACAATACCACATACTGACAAAGCAACATTTTTTGAAATTTTAGCAACTTTATAAAAAAACTAAACAGATATACCTTATTTACATAAGTATTCAGACGCTTTGCTATGAGATTCGTTATTGAGCTCAGGTGCATCCTGTTTCCATTGATCATCCTTGAGATGTTTCTACAACTTGATTGGAGTCCACCTATGGTAAATTCAATTGATTGGACATGATTTGGAAAGGCACACACCTGTCTATATAAGGTCCCACAGTTGACAGTGTATGACAGAGCAAAACCAAGCCATGAGATTGAAGGAATTGCCCGTAGAGCACAGTGTCGAGGAACAGATCTGGAGAAGGATTCCAAAAAATGTCTGCAGCATTGAAAGTCCCAAGAACACGATGTCCTCCATCATTCTTAAATGGAAGAAGTTTGGAACCACCAAGACCCTTCCTAGAGCTGGCCACCCGGCCAAACTGAGCAATCAGGGAGAAAGGCCTTGGTCAGGGAGGTGACCAAGAACCCAATGGTCACTCTGAAAGCGCTCCAGAGTTCCTCTGTGGAGATGGGATAACTTTCCAGAAGGACAACCATCTCTGCAGCACTCCACCAATCAGGCCTCTGAATATCTCTGAATGTCCTTGAGTGGCCCAGCTAGAGCCCGGACTTGAACCCGATTGAAGATCTCTGGAGAAACCTGAAAATAGCTATGCAGCGTCGCCCCCCCATCCAACCTGACAGAGCTTGGAGAGGACCTGCAAAGAAGAATGTGAGAAACTCCCCAAATACAGATGTTCCAAGCTTGTAGTGTCATACCCAAGAAGACTCGAGGCTGTAATCGTTGCCAAAGTTGCTTCAACAAAGTACTGAGTAAAGGGTCTGAAATCTTATGTAAATGTGATATTTCCGTTTTTTTTTATGTAGTATTGCGTGTAGATTGATGAGGGGGGAAAAAAACGATAGAAATCAATTTTAGAATAATGTTGTAGTGTAACAAAATGTGGAAAAAGTCAAGGGGTCTGTATATTTTCCGAATGTACTGTACAGTATGGCAGAGGTTCGGAGATAAAAATGTATTGATTAATCAAGGGTGTAATATGGAGTAAGCTGAAGAGGGATATGACTGATACGTGTACATTATACTGATATTGCCGGTAAGGATCTTCCTTGACTGACGTACAGGTACGTTGTGTCGGTCAGCAGCTGTCCAACACTGTACTGGAAATCACTGCTATGTGCGGAGTACTCTGAAAACCACAGAGCATGGCATTCCATACCAGTTTCAATCAAGTGTATCTTTCACATGAACGATCCCAACACAAGCATAACAGTGTTCAGGTGATAGACTCTACATCTGTAGTCAGAGCTCTATCCACAAGACCAACCTAAATGCATACCCACTACTGTATTGACAGAACGTGCAAGATGCTGTAGATGTGTGTGTGCCCAAGCCAAACTACAACAAACTTGCACTGTAACTTCTCAAGGCCTTTTCTGGGAGCATCTGCGGTATAAAAAAATGCTAATATAAGACTAGCTGATTAATAATTAAACAATTACTGTTATGAATCAATAACTTCTGCACATATTTTTCATCAGCACATTGGTACAATAAACAAATAATCAGTATTAGCAATTCAAATATGCATGGGGGAAAAAAATACATTCTAATCTGTATATTTTGATGAAAAATTAAACAGTCTTCAAAAAGTCATCCTATGGTGCCACATAAATATCACAGTATTTTCTGATAAATGTGTTATGTGGTTTCAATACAGTATATTTGGATGGATTTACTGGCCGTTTGAGCCTGTGCAAAGTTGGACTCACTTTCATTGCAATCTGGAACTTTTTGCTTCTTTCTGACGATACTGTAGCTTCCCTGGCTACAGTAGTTGTATCTATTACAGTGCCTTCTATAATTGATTGGTTGTGTGTTTGTGGTGACTAGATAAAACTCTAGATCATCTTTACTCCGCACACAGAAATGCATACAAGGCCCTCCCTCAACCTCCATTTGGCAAATCTGACCATAACTCTATCCTCCTGATTCCTGCTTACAAGCAAATTCTCAAACAGGAAGTACCAGTGACACACTCAATACGGAAGTGGTCAGATGACGCGGATGCTAAGCTACAGGACTGTTTCGCTAGCACAGACTGGAATATGTTCTGGGATTCATCCGATAACATTTACCACATCAGTCACTGTTTTACAAGCGAGATAATGGTGCCGGAGGAGATGGCAGTCATTTTACTATCCCCTAACCAATTGTGCTATTGTGTGTGTTTTTTTGAGTTATTTGTAACTTATTTTGTACATAATGTTTCTGCCACTGTGTCTTATGACTGAAAATAGCTTCTAGATATCAGGACAGCGATTACTCACCCTGTACTGGAGGAATACTTTTTCTTTAACGAGTCGGACGGGAAGGATTTACTTCAGACGCCCGACAAGGCCATCATCCCCGTAATTCGCAGGCGAAAGAGACGGAGATATCTTTGACGAAGGTCTGGGTGCCTTGTAAGGCGAGTGTATAATCTCCCTTTACCATCGGTCCTATTAGCCAACGTTCAATCAATGGAAAATAAAATAGACGAACTACGATCACGTATATCCTACAAACAGGACATTAAAAACGGTAATATCTTATGTTTCACAGAGTTATGGCTGAATGACGACATGAATAACATACAGCTGGCGGGTTGTACCCTTTTTTGGCAGGATTGAACAGCAGCCTCTGGTAAGAGAAGGGGTGGTGGTCTGTGAATATTTGTAAACAACAGCTGGTGCACGAAATCGAAGGAAGTCTCTAGGTTTTGCTCGCCTGAGGTAGAGTATCTCATGGTAAGCTGTAGACCACATTATTTACCAAGAGAGTTTTCATCTATATTCTTCGTAGCTGTCTATTTACCACCACAAACCGATGCTGGCACTAAGACCGCACTCAATGAGCTGTATACGGCCATAAGCAAACAGGAAAACGCTCATCCAGAGGCGGCACTCCTAGTGGCCGGGGACTTTAATGCAGGGAAACTTAAATCAGTTTTACCTAATTTCTATCAGCATATTCAACGTTAAAAAACTCTAGACCTCCTTTACTCCACACTCAGAGACGCGTACAAGCTCTCCCTCGCCCTTCATTTGGCAAATCTGACAATAAGTCTATCCTCCTGATTCCTGCTTACAAGCAATAACTAAAGCAGGAAGCGCCAGTGACTCGGTCAATAGAAAAGTGGTCAGATGAAGCCGATGCTAAGCTACAGGACTGTTTTGCTAGCACAGACTGGAAAATATTCCAGGATTCTTCCGATGGCATTGAGGAGTACACCACATCAGTCACTGGCTTCATCAATAAGTGCGATGACGTCGTCCCCAGAATGACCGTACATACATACCCCAATCGGAAGCCATGTATTACAGGCAACATCCACACTGAGCTAAAGGGTAGAGCTGCTGCTTTCAAAGAGCGGGACTCTAACCCGTAAGCTTATACGAAATCCCGCTATGCCCTCCGACAAACCATCAAACAGCGGTCAATACAGGACTAAGATTGAATCGTACTACATCGGTTCCAATGCTCGTCGGTTGTGGCAGGGCCTGCAAACTATTACAGACCACAAAGGGAAGCACAGCCGCGAGCTGCCTTGTGACACGAGCCTACCAGACAAGCTAAATTACTTCTATGCTCGCTTCGATGCAAGTAACACTGAAACATGCATGAGAGCATCAGCTGTTCCGGACGACTGTGTCATTATGCTCTCCATAGCTGATGTGAGTTAGACCTTTAAACAGGTCAACATTTCCAGGAGGTGACAGATTTCCAGGAGGTGTACTGACCACTGGCAAGTGTCTTCACTGACATTTTCAGCCTGTCCCTGTCTGAGCCTGTAATACCAACATGTTTCAAGCAGACCACCATAGTCCCTGTGCCCAAGAACACTAAGGTAACCTGCCTAAATAACTACAGACCCCTAGCACTCACATCTGTAGCCATGAAGTACTTTCAAAGGCTGGTCATGGCTCACATCAACACCATTATTCCAGAAACCCAAGACCCACTTCAATTTGCATACCGCCCCAACAGATCCACAGATGATGCAATCTCTATTGCACTCCACACTTCCCTTTCACACCTAGACAAAAGGAACACCTATGTGAGAATGCTAATCACTGACTACAGCTTAGCATTCAACACCATAGTGCCTTCAAACCTCATCACTAAGCTAAGGACCCTGGGACTAAACACCTCCCTCTGCAACTGGATCCTGGACTTCCTGACGGGCCGCCCCCAGGTGGTAAGGGTAGGTAACGCTGATCCTCAACACGAGGGCTCCTCAGGGGTGCGTGCTCAGGCGCCTCCTGTACTACCTGTTTACTCATGACTGCATGGCCAAGCACGACTCCAAAACCATCATCAATTTTGCCGATGACACAACAGTGGTAGGCCTGATCACCCACAATGATGAGACAGCCTATAGGGAAGGGGTCGGAGACCTGGCTGTGCGGTGCCAGGTCAGCAACCTCTCCCTCAACGTGATCAAGACAAAGGAGATGATGGTACGGCCCAGTACATCACTGGGGCTAAGTTGCCTGCCATCAAGGACCTCTACACCAGGCGGTGTCAGAGGAAGGCCCTAAAAATGGTCAAAGACCCCAGCCACCCCAGTCATAGACTGTTCTCTCTACTACCGCATGGCAAGCGGTACCGGAGTGCCAAGTCTAGGACAAAAAGGCTTCTCAACAGTTTTTACCCCCAAGCCATAAGACTCCTGAACAGGTAACCAAATGGTTACCCGGACTATTTGCATTGTGTGCCCCCCCCCCCCCCCCCAACCCCTCTTTTGCTACTCTCTGTTTATCTTATATGTATAGTCACTTTAACTATACATTCATGTACATACTACCTCAATTGGCCCGACCAACCAGTGCTCCCGCACATTGGCTAACTGGGCTATCTGCACTGTGTCCCACCACCCGCCAACCCCTCTTTTTACACTACTGCTACTCTCTGTTCATCATATATGCATAGTCACTTTAACCATACCTACAAGTACATACTACCTCAATAAGCCTGACTAACCGGTGTCTGTATATAGCCTTGCTACTCTTATTTTCAAATGTCGTTTTACTGTTGTTTTATTCCTTTACTTACCTACACACACACACACACACTTTTTTTTCACACTATTGGTTAGAGCCAGTAAGAAAGCATTTCACTGTAAGATGTGTATTGATACACCATACAAAGCGTAGTTAATAACTTCACCATGCTTAAACAGATATTCAGTGTCTGCTTTTTTGTTTTTTACACATCTACCAATAGGTGCCCAAATTTGTGAGGCATTGGAAAAGATCCCAGGCCTTTGTGGTTAAATCTGTGTTTGAAATTCACTGCTCGACTGAGGGACCTTACAGATAATTGTATGTGTGGGGTACAGAGATGAGGTAGTCATTCAAAAATCATGTTAAACACTATTACTGCACACAGAGTGAGTCCAATTTCAATTCAGGCTGTAACAATAAAATGTGGAAAAAGTCGAGGGGTGTGAATACTTTCTGAAGGCACTGTAATCCAAGGCTTCTGGTTGAGATAATGTATGTGCAGTTGAAGTCGGAAGTTCACAAACACTTAGGTTGGAGTCATTAAAACTCGTTTTTCAACCACTCCACAAATTTCTTGTTAACAAACTATAGTTTTGGCAAGTCGGTTAGGACATCTACTTTGTGCATGACACAAGTAATTTTTCCAACAATTGTTTACAGACAGATTATTTCACTTATAATTCACTGTATCACAATTCCAGCGACTCAGAAGTTTACATACACTAAGTTGACTGTGCCTTTATACAGCTTGGAAAATTCCAGAAAATGATGTCATGGCTTTAGAAGTGTAAGGCTTGAGCGTTGTGGGAGAGGAATCAGACGCAGGAAGCAGCGAAATCGGGTAATGGCTTTTAATGAGCCCAACGGCGAAAACACAAGCCGCCCCAAATAGCAAAATGAGCACACACAAAACAAAGTGCCCCAAACACAGGGGACAAACACAGTCGGCGCAAAAACACGCACTAGCGCAAAACACCAAGAGCGTATACACAAGCAATACAAATGAGAAACAATCCCGCACAAAGAGCAGGCGGGCCAACTAGCTAATATAGCCCCGCTAATCAACCCAACTAAGGACAGGTACAAACAATAACAGAAATGGGGAGAAAACAAAAGGAATCAGTGGCAGCTAGTAGGCCAATGACGACAAGCGCCGAGTGCCACCCGAGCAGGAGGGGGCGCCACCTTCAGTGGGAGTCGTGACAAGAAGCTTCTGATAGGCTAATTGACATCATTTCTGTCAATTGGGGGTGAACCTGTGGATGTATTTCAAGGCCTACCTTCAAACTCAGTGCCTCTTTGCTTGACATCATGGGAAAATCAAAAGAAATCAGCCAAGACCTCAGAAAAAAATTGTAGGTTCATCCTTGGGAGCAATTTCCAAACACCTGAAGGTACCACGTTCATCTGTACAAACAATAGTGCGCAAGTATAAACACCATGGGACCACGCAGCCATCATACCGCTCAGGAAGGAGACGCGTTCTGTCTCCTAGAGATTAACGTACTTTGGTGCAAAAAGTGCAAATCAATCCCAGAACAACAGCAAAGGACATTGTGAAGATGCTGGAGGAAACAGGTACAAAAGTATCTATATCCACAGTAAAACAAGTCCCATATCGACATAACCTGAAAGGCCGCTCAGCAAGGAAGAAGCCACTGCTCCAAAACCGCCATAAAAAAGCCAGACTACGGTTTGCAACTGCACATGGTGACAAAGATCGCACTTTTTGGAGAAATGTCCTCTGGTCTGATGAAACAAAAATAGAACTGTTTGGCCATAATGACCATTGTTATGTTTGAAGGAAAAAGGGGGGCGCTTGCAAGCTGAAGAACACCATCCCAACTGTGAAGCACGGGGGTGGCAGCATCATGTTGTGGGGGTGCTTTGCTGTAGTAGGGACTGGTGCACCTCACAAAACAGATGGCATCATGAGGCAGGAAAATTATGCAGATATATTGAAGCAACATCTCAAGACATCAGTCAGGAAGTTAAAGCTTGGTCGCAAATGGGACTTCCAAATGGACAATGACCCCAAGCATACTTCCAAAGTTGTGTGGAGTGCAATAGAGATTGAGTCAGCTGTGGATCTGTTGAGGCGGTATGCGAATTGGAGTGGGTCCAGGATGTCTGAGATGATGGTATTGATGTGAGCCATGACCAGCCTTTCATGGCTACAGAAGTGAGTGCTACGGGGCGATAGTCATTTAGACAGGTTACTTTTGCGTTCTTGGGCACAGGGACAATGGTGGTGTGCTTGAAACATGTAGGTATTACAGACTGGGTCAGGGAGAGGTTGAAAATGTCGGTGAAGACACTTGCCAGCTGGTCACTATGCTCTGAGTACGTGTCCTGGTAATCTTCCTGGCCCTGCGACCTTGTAAATGTTAACCTGTTTCAAGGTCTTACTCACATCGGCAATGGAGAGCAAGATCACACAGTCATCCAGAACAGCTGGTGCTCTCATGCATGGGGCAGTGTTGCTTGCCTCGAAGTGAGCATAGAACGCATATAACTCGTTTGGTAGACTCGCGACACTTGGCAACTCGCAGCTGGGTTTCCCTTCCACATCCGATGAGCTTCAGAGCTGGCATAGTAGGATTCAATCTTAGTCTAGTATTGATGCTTTGCCTGTTCGATGGCTCATTGGAGGTCGTAGCGGGATTTCTTACAATATTTGCACAATATATTTTTTTTTATAGACCTCCACAAGTCTGGTTCATCTTTGGGAGCAATTTCCAAATGCCTGAAGGTACCATGTTCATCTGTACAAACAATAGTACGCAAGTATAAACACCATGGGACCACACAGCCGTCATACCACTCAGGAAGGAGACACGTTCTGTCTCCTAGAGATTAACAAACTTTGGTGCGAAAAGTGCAAATCAATCCCAGAACAACAGCAAAGGACCTTGTGAAGATGCTGGAGGAAACGGGTACAAAAGTATCTATATCCACAGTAAAACGAGTCCTATATCGACATAACCTGAAAGGCCGCTCAGCAAGGAAGAACCCACTGCTCCAAACCCGCCATAAAAAAGCCAGACTACAGTTTGCAACTGCACATGGGGACAAAGATCGTACTTTTTGGAGAAATGTCCTCTGGTCTGATGAAACAAAAATAGAACTGTTTGGCCACCATCGTTATGTTTGGAGGAAAAAGGGGGAGGCTTGCAAGCCGAAGAACACCATCCCAACCGTGAAGCACGGGGGTGGCAGCATCATGTTATGGGGTTGCTTTGCTGCAGGAGGGACTGGTGCACTTCACCAAATGGGAAATGGGACTTCCAAATGGACAATGACCCCAAGCATAATTCCAAAGTTGTGGCAAAATGGCTTAAGGACAACAAAGTCAAGGTATCGGAGTGGCCATCACAAAGCCCTGACCTCAATCCTATAGAAAATGTGTGGTCAGAACTGAAGAAGCGTGTGCGAGCAAGGACGCCTACAAACCTGATTCAGTTACACCAGCTCTGTCAGGAGGAATGGGCCAAAATTCACCCAAGTTATTGTGGGAAGCTTGTGGAAGGCTACCCAAAAAGTTTGACCCAAGTTAAACAATTTAAAGGCAATGCTACCAAATACTAATTGAGTGTATGTAAACTTCTGACCCACTGGGAATGTGATGAAAGAAATAAAAGCTGAAATAAAACATTATCTCTACTCTTATTCTGACATTTCACATTCTTAAAATAAAGTGGTGATCCTAACTAACCTAAGACAGGGAATTTTTACTATGATTAAATGTCAGGAATTGTGAAAAACTGAGTTTAAATGTATTTGGCTAAGGTGTATGTAAACTTCCGACTTCAACTGTATGTAGTGTCACTGTGGGGACGACGTTGTCGATGCACTTATTTATCAAAACAAATTGTATTTGTCACATCTTACAGTGAAATGCTTACTTACAAGCACTTAACCAACAATGCAGTTTTAATAAAAATAAGTGTTAAGTAAAAAGATAATTCATTAAAAAAGTGAAAATAGAAGTAACAAAGAATTAAACAGCAGCAGTAAAATAACAATAGCGAGGCTATATACAGGCGGTACGGTACAGAGTCAATGTGGGGGGACACCGGTTAGTCGAGGTAATTGAGGTAATATGTACATGTAGGTAGAGTTAAAGTGACTATGCATAGATAATAAACAGAGAGTAGCATCAGCGTAAAAGAGTTGTCTGGCTAGCCCTTTGATTAGCTGTTCAGGGGTCCTATGGCTTAGGGGTAGAAGCTGTTAAG
This sequence comes from Salmo trutta, assembly GCF_901001165.1. Classification (NCBI taxonomy): domain Eukaryota; kingdom Metazoa; phylum Chordata; class Actinopteri; order Salmoniformes; family Salmonidae; genus Salmo; species Salmo trutta. Next base: position 33,921,101 of record NC_042985.1, read on the forward strand.
AAGCCCTTTGGACCTAGTCTTGGACCTAGTCTTGGACCTAGTCTTGGACCTAGTCTTGGACCTAGTCTTGGCACTCTGGTACCGCTTACCATGTGGCGAGAACCAGCCTTCCTCTGACACCGCATGGTATAGAGGTCCTGGATGGCAGGAAGCTTGGCCCCAGTGATTTACTGGGCCGTACGCACTACCCTCTGTTGCCATACCAGGCAGTGATGCAACCAGTCTGGATGCTCTCGATGGTGCAGCTGTAGAACCTTTTGAGGATCTGAGAACCTATGCTAAATCTTTGCAGTCTCCTGAGGGGGAATAGGCTTTGTCGTGCCCTCTTCACGACTGTCTTGGTGTGTTTGGACCATTCTAGTTTGTTGTTGATGTGGACACCAAGGAACTTGAAGCTCTCAACCTGCTCCACTACAGCGCCGTCGATGAGAATGGGGGCGTGCTCGGTGCTCCTTTTCCTGTAGTCCACAATCATCTCCTTAGTCTTGGTAACGTTGAGGGAGATGTTGTTATTCTTGCACCACCCGGCCAGGTCTCTGACCTCCTCCCTATAGGCTGTCTCGTTGTTGTCGGTGATCAGGCCTACCACTGTTGTGTCATCTGCAAACTTAATGATGGTGTTGGAGTTGTGCCTGGCCATGCAGTCGTAGGTGAACAGGGAGTACAGGAGGGGACTGAGCACGCACCCCTCTGGAGCTCCAGTGTTGAGGATCAGCGTGGCAGATGTGTTGCTACCTACCCTTACCATCTGGGGGCGGCCCGTCAGGAAGTCCAGGATCCAGTTGCAGAGGGAGGTGTTTAGTCCCAGGTTCCTTAGCTTAGTGATGAGCTTTGAGGGTACTATGGTGTTGAATGCTGAGCTGTAGTCAATGAATAGCATTCTCACATAGGTGTTCCTTTTGTCCAGGTGGGAAAGGGCAGTGTGGAGTGCAATAGAGATTGCATCATCTGTGGATCTGTTTGGGCGGTATGCAAATTGGAGTGGGTCTTGGGTTTCTGGGATAATGGTGTTGATGTGAACCATTACCAGCCTTTCAAAGCACTTCATGGCTACGGACGTGAGTGCTACGGGTCTGTAGTCATTTAGGCAGGTTGCCTTTGTGTTCTTGGGCACAGGGACTATGGTGGTCTGCTTGAAACATGTTGGTATTACAGACTCAATCAGGGACATGCTGAAAATGTCAGTGAAGACACCTGCCAGTTGGTCAGCACATGCCCGGAGCACACGTCCTGGTAATCCGTCTGGCCCCGCAGCCTTGTGTATGTTGACCTGTTTAAAGGTCTTACTCACGTCGGCTACGGAGAGCGTGATCACACAGTCGTCCAGTCGTCCGGAACAGCTGATGCTCTCATGCATATCTCAGTGTTGCTTGCCTCGAAGCGAGCATAGAAGTGATTTAGCTCATCTGGTAGGCTCGTGTCACAAGGCAGCTCGCGGCTGTGCTTCCCTTTGTGGTCTGTAATAGTTTGCAAGCCCTGCCACAATCGAAGAGCATCGGAGCCGGTGTAGTATGATTCAATCTTAGTCCTGTATTGATGCTTTGCCTGTTTGATGGTTTGTCGCAGGGCATAGCGGGATTTCTTGTAAGCTTCCGGGTTAGAGTCCTCCACCTTGAAAGCGGCAGCTCTACCCTTTAGCTCAGTGCGAATGATGTCTGTAATCCAAGGTTTCTGGTTGGGGTATGTACATACAGGCACTGTGGGGACGACGTCCTTAATGCACTTATTGATAAAGCCAGTGACTGATGTGGTGTATTCCTCAATGTCATCGGAAGAATCCCGGAACATGTTCCAGTCTGTGATAGCAAAACAGTCCTGTAGTTTAGCATTTGCTTCATCTGACCACTTTTCTATAGACCCGAGTCACTGGTGCTTCCTGCTTTGATTTTTGCTTGTGAGCAGGAATCAGGAGGATAGAGTTGTGGTCGGATTTACCAAATGGAGGGCGAAGGAGAGCTTTGTACGCGTTTCTGTGTGTGGAGTATACGTGATCTACAAATTTTTTCCCTCTGGTTGCACATTTAACATGTTGATAGAGATTTGGTAGAACTGATTTAAGTTTCCCTGCTTTAAAGTCTCTGGCCACTAGGAGTGCCGCCTCTGGGTGAGTGGTTTCCTGTTTGCTTATTTCCTTATACAGCTGACTGAGTGCGATCTTAGTGCCAGCATCTGTTTGTGGTGGTAAATAAACAGCCACGAAAAGTATAGCTGAGAACTCTCTAGGCAAGTAGTGTGGCCTGCAATTTATCACAATATACTCTACTTCAGGCGAGCAAAATCTAGAGACTTCCTTTGATTTTGTGCACCAGCTGTTGTTTACAAATATGCACAGACTGCCCCCCTTCGTCTTACTGGAGTGTGCTGTTCTGTCCTGCCGGTGCAGCGTATATCCTGCTAGCTGAATATCCATGTCGTCGTTCAGCCACGGTTCCGTGAAACATAGGATATTACAGTTTTTGATGTCCCGTTGGTAGGATTTTGGTGATCGTACCTCGTCTAATTTATTGTCCAATGATTGCACGTTGGCGAGTAATATTGACGGTAACGGCAGCTTTCCTACTTGCCTTCTGCGGGTCCGGACGAGGCATCCGGCTCTTTGTCCTCTGTACCTGCGTCGCTTCTTCTTGCGAATAACTGGGATGTCGGCCCTGCCGGGTGTTTGGAGAATATCGTGTGAGTCCTGCTTGTTGTTGAATGAATCTTTGTCTAATCCGAGGTGCGTGATCGCTGTCCTGATATCCAGAAGCTCTTTTCTGCCATAAGATATGGTTGCAGAAACATTAAGTACAAAATAATTTACAAGGACTAGAGAGTTTTTTAGGTTAAAAATAAATGGAATATAGCTAAGCACAGGAAAAATCCTAGAGGAAACCCTGATTCAATCTGCTTTCCAACAGACACCGGGAAAGAAATTCACCTTTCAGCAGGACAATAACCTACACACAAGGCCAAATATACACTGGAGTTGCTTACCAAGACAACATTGAATGTTCCTCAGTGCCCTAGTTACCGTTTTGACTTAAATCGGCATGAAAATTTGTGGCAAGACTTTAAAATGGCTGTCTAGCAGTGATCAACAACCAACTTGACAGAGCTTGAAGAATCAGAAAAAAATATATTGTGCAAATATTGTAAGAAATCCCGCTACGACCTCCAATGAGCCATCAAACAGGCAAAGCATTAATACTAGACTAAGATTGAATCCTACTATGCCAGCTCTGAAGCTCATCGGATGTGGAAGGGAAACCCAGCTGCGAGTTGCCAAGTGTCGCGAGTCTACCAAACGAGTTATATGCGTTCTATGCTCACTTCGAGGCAAGCAACACTGCCCCATGCATGAGAGCACCAGCTGTTCTGGATGACTGTGTGATCTTGCTCTCCATTGCCGATGTGAGTAAGACCTTGAAACAGGTTAACATTTACAAGGTCGCAGGGCCAGGAAGATTACCAGGATACGTACTCAGAGCATAGTGACCAGCTGGCAAGTGTCTTCACCGACATTTTCAACCTCTCCCTGACCCAGTCTGTAATACCTACATGTTTCAAGCACACCACCATTGTCCCTGTGCCCAAGAACGCAAAAGTAACCTGTCTAAATGACTATCGCCCCGTAGCACTCACTTCTGTAGCCATGAAAGGCTGGTCATGGCTCACATCAATACCATCATCTCAGACATCCTGGACCCACTCCAATTCGCATACCGCCTCAACAGATCCACAGCTGACTCAATCTCTATTGCACTCCACACAACTTTGGAAGTATGCTTGGGGTCATTGTCCATTTGGAAGTCCCATTTGCGACCAAGCTTTAACTTCCTGACTGATGTCTTGAGATGTTGCTTCAATATATCTGCATAATTTTCCTGCCTCATGATGCCATCTGTTTTGTGAGGTGCACCAGTCCCTACTACAGCAAAGCACCCCCACAACATGATGCTGCCACCCCCGTGCTTCACAGTTGGGATGGTGTTCTTCAGCTTGCAAGCGCCCCCCTTTTTCCTTCAAACATAACAATGGTCATTATGGCCAAACAGTTCTATTTTTGTTTCATCAGACCAGAGGACATTTCTCCAAAAAGTGCGATCTTTGTCACCATGTGCAGTTGCAAACCGTAGTCTGGCTTTTTTATGGCAGTTTTGGAGCAGTGGCTTCTTCCTTGCTGAGCGGCCTTTCAGGTTATGTCGATATGGGACTTGTTTTACTGTGGATATAGATACTTTTGTACCTGTTTCCTCCAGCATCTTCACAATGTCCTTTGCTGTTGTTCTGGGATTGATTTGCACTTTTTGCACCAAAGTACGTTAATCTCTAGGAGACAGAACGCGTCTCCTTCCTGAGCGGTATGATGGCTGCGTGGTCCCATGGTGTTTATACTTGCGCACTATTGTTTGTACAGATGAACGTGGTACCTTCAGGTGTTTGGAAATTGCTCCCAAGGATGAACCTACAATTTTTTTCTGAGGTCTTGGCTGATTTCTTTTGATTTTCCCATGATGTCAAGCAGAGGCACTGAGTTTGAAGGTAGGCCTTGAAATACATCCACAGGTACACCTCCAATTGACTCAAATGATGTCAATTAGCCTATCAGAAGCTTCTAAAGCCATGACATCATTTTCTGGAATTTTCCAAGCTGTTTAAAGGCATAGTCAACTTAAGTGTATGTAAACTTCTGACCCGCTGGATTTGTGATACAGTGAATTATAAGTGAAATAATCTTTAAACAATTGTTGGAAAAATTACTTGTGTCATGCACAAAGTAGATGTCCTAACCGACTTTCTAAAACTATAGTTTGTTTACAGGAATTTGTGGAGTGGTTGAAAAACGAGTTTTTATGACTCCAACATAAGTGTATGTCAACTTCCGACTTCAACTGTTTATGTACATACAAGTATCTACCTCTCACTCAAAGTCAACCAAAGGAGATGATCGTGGACTTCAGGAAACAGCAGAGGGAGCACCCCCCTATCCACATCGAAGGGACAGCAGTGGAGAAGGTGGAAAGTTTTAAGTTTCTTCGGCGTACACATCACAGACAAACTGAAATGGTCCACTCACACAGACAGTGTGGTGAGGAAGGCGCAACAGCGCCTCTTCAACCTCAGGAGGCTGAAGAAATTTGGCTTGTCACCCAAAACCCTGACAAACTTTTACAGATGCACAATCCGAGAGCATCCTGTCGGGCTGTATCACAGCCTGGTACAGCAACTACACTGCCCTCAACCGCAAGGCTCTCCAGAGGGTGGTGCGGTCTGCACAACGCATCACTGGGGGCAAACTACCTGCCCTCCATGACACGTATAGCACCCGATGCCACAGGAAGGCCAAAAAGATCATCAAGGACATCAACCACCCAAGCCACTGCCTGTTCGCACCGCTACCATCCAGAAGGTGAGGTCAGTACAGGTGCATCAAAGCTGGGACCGAGAGACTGAAAAACAGCTTCTATCTCAAGGCCATCAGACTGCTAAACAGCAATCACTAACTCAGAGAGGCTGCTGCCTACATTGAGACCCAATCACTGGCCACTTTAATACATGGATCACTAGTCACTTTGAACAATGCCACTTTAAATAATGCCACTTTAATAATGTTTACATGTCTTACATTACTCATATCACATGTATATACTGTATTTTATGCCATCTACTGAACCTTGCCTATGCCGCTCGGCCATCGCTCATCCATATCCTTACATGTACATATTCTCATTAACCCCTTTAGATTTGTGTGTATTAGGTAGTTGTTGGGGAATTGTTCTATTACTTGTTAGATATTACTGCACTGTCGGAACTAGAAGCACAAGCATTTCGTTACACTCACATTAACATCGGCTAACCATGTGAATGTGACAAACACGATTTGATTTGATTACCTCGTACCCCTGCACATGGACTCAGTACTGGTACCCCGTGCATATAGCCAAGTTATCGTCACTCGTTGTGTATTTATTCCTTGTGTTATTCTTTTTATATTTTCCTCTCTGCATTGTTGGGAAGGGCCCGTAAGTAAGCATTTCACCTCTTATTTACGAAGCATGTGACAAATAAAATGTGATTCTGATTTGATATATGTTCTTAAGATCCGCTGATTTTCCATTTGTTTTGTGCGTTTTTTGATATTGTGTGATGACCTGGATAGTGTTTACGGTTGTGTTTTATTCAGTTGCTTGTGTCAATATGACAGTTCCATTTTTCATCTTGGGCTCAATGACAACCCCCCCACCCCCACCCCTCTCCCCACACTGGTGCCATTGCAGTAATGGCTGATGCCACTGCAGTAAGTGTTGAGACTGAGTTCAAGGATAAAAGCATAAACAAATCTCTGATAAGAAATATGACATGGACATCAGCATGCAAAATAAGCTCAAACCTGCGAGCAGAGGCAGACAGATTAATGATAAATTATGAGGACTCGCCTTGTTTATAGCAGTACTTTTTCCTCTCTGCACCTGCTCATATTCTTCTGGCCTGCAGCTCCGCTCTTTTCTATTTTTTTTTCTTTTTCTCTCATCTCTTTTTTTGGATTCTTGCTTTTTAAATGGGCTAAATTCTACGGTAACTGTGCTAAAACCAGTGGGACTCCCTGTGAAACAGCCCATGTATGATAAAGCTGATTTGAGGGTGTGTATTATCGGTATCTTCTAAACATATCTTGCTATCAGTGAGAGCAGAGAGGGGAGGGGAGTTAGGGAGGGAGTGGGAACGGGCCTTTTGGATGCAACACTAATAATACACCACTGAGCGTCAACAAAATGCTTAATTTTAATATTAATTACATATATCTCCTCACAACAAGGAAATAATCACTTTGGCCTGGAGTACTGTATTAGATGCAAAGTGAGGCTAAAGGCTACAGTAGTCAATATCGAGTGCTAAAGTCAAAACCCCCACACCTCATTACTTCAAGTGAGAATGTTAATTCTAGTGGGTTTATTAGTTAGAATCAGGGAAAAAGAGGTGGTTTGCATTTTTATTGTTCATTACCAGGGGTTGGCTGTACCTGAAGTTTGAACAGCTCTTACCCATTCCAGAGAGGCAGCGAGAGAGGGATCTCTGAGTGGCTATTGTCTAATTCATAATTATATTTTTATTATGACTAGGCTTCAGGCCTCCTGCTCTGTACAAAGCAATTTCCAGTAAAAGAGCGCTACAAGGGGAAAGTGTTTACATACAAAATTATAAGAATATACTAACAGCGTTTGGTGTTAATAAGCTATAATCACTCACCTAATTTCATCTGGTTGCCATGGAAAACAAATGCCACTTGAGGCCGAAAAGGCGGTGGGAGAAAGGGAAAAGGTGGGCCCTGTTCAAAAAGAGAGAATAAAAGAGGACAGACACACCCACCCACCCCCTCTTATTACATGAAGACACCTGCCTCTGTTCCCTGTGTGTAGCCTACATGGTAGCGAGAGTGCGTGCGTGGGTTTACAGTCTACATGTGTGCTGCTGGGTCAGAGACAGCTGTCTGTGCAGTCAGCATTGCTGTGCTCCTCAGAAGGCAGAAAATTGAGCGGGAATTGGCCTAATTGTACGGAATGATTGATGCCAGTGGAAACCACATTAAAAACACAAGATGCACTTCCTGTTTGGCACGCATGCCATTCTCGGAACGATGCTAATCCCCAGAAGGCTACTGGGCTGTGCTTTTAACTAGTTCATGAGGGGTTGTACAGTAATAGCACTGAGAACCACAAGGAAGTGCTTCACTCACGTCAATACAATGTGTCCAAACCTCCCTCCCTGTCTCCGGTTCGGTGCAGTCTGTGGTCTGCTGATCGGCAGGGATTTGAGTATGGGGCTGGATGGGTGTCCATCTCTGTTTATCCTCAGTTGAGTGCAGTGAGTGTGTAGAGGTGTGTGTGTGTGTGGTTATGGTAATGATAACACTCACACACAGAGGGTGTAGGCCTAATACATGGAAATAAATGCACAGCACACATCATAGGTGCGGATAGGATTCATAGGATGAATTGAGGATGTGTTTGGAACATCTGTAGAGCCTTACAGTAACCATATCCTGAACTGGGTTGTTTCTAGAGACAAGACACAAGGCTGTTTTTATGTCAGGCATTAAATTAAAGCTCCTCTATGAAAATAATTGTGCATCAAGATGCATGTTCACTCATATCGAATTACTCTTTGAGGGTCCATTCAAACAACACCTCCCTAACACCCCCCCCCCTCCACCACCCCAACTAGTAACTGCATGCATCTATTTTTTTTGTCCACTGTTTGTTATTATTCATTGGGAGATTAAAAGACACCATGATGCTGAGAAATAGGAATTTATTCAGGCCTGGTCAGGTGTGAGTCCCAAGGACCATGTCTTTGAGCTCATAAGATTTCAGTCAAATGGATATTTGTCTGGTCTTAGTATCCTAATGGAATGACCAGACCAAGGTTATTGTTTGATACAATTTGTATCCTGAGATGCTAAACAGATCACATGACCTGACACTCAGTTCAATAGCCTGACACTCAGGTGCAGTATAGCCTCTTATTTACAGAACCGGTCACAAATGTGGACACACCTACTCATTCAAGGGGGTTTTCTTTATTTTTACTTTTTCTACATTGTAGAATAATTGTGAAGACATCAAAACTATGAAATAACACATATGGAATCATGTAGTAAACAAATATTATATTCTTCAAAGTAGCCACCCAACCAGCTTCACCTGGAATGCTTTTCCAACAGTCTTGAAGGAGGTCCCACATATGCTTGTTGGCTGTTGGCTGCTTTTTCTTCACTCTGCGGTCCAACTCATCCCAAACCATCTCAATTGGGTTGAGGTCAGGTGATTGTGGAGGCCAGGTCATCTGATGCAGCACTCCATCACTCTCCATCTTGGTCAAATAGCCCTTACACAGGCTGGAGGTGTGTTGGGTCATTGTCCTGTTGAAAAACAAATGATAGTCCCACTAAGCGCAAACCAGATGGGATGGCGTATCGCTGCAAAATGCTGTGGTAGCCATGCTGGTTAAGTGTGCCTTGAATTCTAAGTAAATCACCTAAGTAAATCACAGTGTCACCAGCAAAGCACCTTCACACCATCACACCACACAGGCGGAGATCTCGCAAAGACACGGCGGTTGGAACCAAAAATCTAATTTGGACTCATCAGAACAAAGGACAGATTTCCACCGGTCTAATGTCCATTGCTCGTGTTTCTTGGCCCAAGCAAGTCTTCTTCTTATTGGTGTCCTTTAGTAGTGTTTTTTTTTCAGGAATTCGACCATGAAGGCCAGATTCGCGGAGTCTCCTCTGAAGCGGCGAGCTCTAGGAAGGGTCTTGGTGGTTCCAAACTTTTTCCGTTTAAGAATGATGGAGGCTACTGTGTTCCTGGGGACCTTCAATGCTGCAGACATTTTTTGGTACCCTTCCCCAGATCTGTGCCTCGACACAATCCTGTCTCGGAGCTCTACGGACAATTCCTTCCACCTCATGGCTTGGATTTTGCGCTGTCATACACTGTCAACTGTGGGACCTTTATATAGACAGATGTGTGCCTTTCCAAATCATGTCCATTCAATTGAATTTACCACAGGTGGACTCCAATTAAGTTGTAGAAACATCTCAAGGATGATCAATGAAAACAGGATGCACCTGAGCTAAATTTCGAGTCTCATTGCAAAGGGTCTGAATACTTATGTAGATAAGGTATTGTCCATTTTAAAATAAAGCTGTAACATAACAAAATGTGGAAAAAGTCAATGGTTCTGAATACTTTCCGAATTCACTGTGAATATATATATATATATATATATATATATATATATATATGTATATATATGTATATATATATATGTGTGTGTGTGTGTATATATATACTGCTCAAAAAAATAAAGGGAACACTTAAACAACACATCCTAGATCTGAATGAAAGAAATAATCTTATTAAATACTTTTTTCTTTACATAGTTGAATGTGCTGACAACAAAATCACACAAAAATAATCAATGTAAATGCAATTTATCAACCCATGGAGGTCTGGATTTGGAGTCACACTCAAAATTAAAGTGGAAAACCACACTACAGGCTGATCCAACTTTGATGTAATGTCCTTAAAACAAGTCAAAATGAGGCTCAGTAGTGAGTGTGGCCTCCACGTGCCTGTATGACCTCCCTACAACGCCTGGGCATGCTCCTGATGAGGTGGCGGATGGTCTCCTGAGGGATCTCCTCCCAGACCTGGACTAAAGCATCCGTCAACTCCTGGACAGTCTGTGGTGGATGGAGCGAGACATGATGTCCCAGATGTGCTCAATTGGATTCAGGTCTGGGGAATGGGCGGGCCAGTCCATGGCATCAATGCCTTCCTCTTGCAGGAACTGCTGACACACTCCAGCCACATGAGGTCTAGCATTGTCTTGCATTAGGAGGAACCCAGGGCCAACCGCACCAGCATATGGTCTCACAAGGGGTCTGAGGATCTCATCTCGGTACCTAATGGCAGTCAGGCTACCTCTGGCGAGCACATGGAGGGCTGTGCGGCCCCCCAAAGAAATGCCACCCCACACCATGACTGACCCACCGCCAAACCGGTCATGCTGGAGGATGTTGCAGGCAGCAGAACGTTCTCCATGGCATCTCCAGACTCTGTCATGTCTGTCATGTTCTCAGTGTGAACCTGCTTTCATCTGTGAAGAGCACAGGGCGCCAGTGGTGAATTTGCCAATCTTGGTGTTCTCTGGCAAATGCCAAATGTCCTGGAGGATGTTGCAGGCAGCAGAACGTTCTCCATGGCATCTCCAGACTCTGTCATGTCTGTCATGTTCTCAGTGTGAACCTGCTTTCATCTGTGAAGAGCACAGGGCGCCAGTGGTGAATTTGCCAATCTTGGTGTTCTCTGTCAAATGCCAAATGTCCTGCACGGTGTTGGGCTGTAAGCACAACCCCCACCTGTGGACGTCGGGCCCTCATACCACCCTCATGGAGTCTGTTTCTGACCATTTGAGCAGACACATGCACATTTGTGGCCTGCTGGAGGTCATTTTGCAGGGCTCTGGCAGTGCTTCTCCTGCTCCCCCTTGCACAAAGGCGGAGGTAGCGGTCCTGCTGCTGGGTTGTTGCCCTCCTACGGCCTCCTCCACGTCTCCTGATGTACTGGCCTGTCTCCTGGTAGCGCCTCCATGCTCTGGACACTACGCTGACAGACACAACAAACCTTCTTGCCACAGCTCGCATTGATGTGCTATCCTGGATGAGCTGCACTACCTGAGCCACTTGTGTGGGTTGTAGACTCCGTCTCATGCTACCACTAGAGTGAAAGCACCGCCAGCATTCAAAAGTGACCAAAACATCAGCCAGGAAGCATAGGAACTGAGAAGTGGTCTGTGGTCCCCACCTGCAGAACCACTCCTTTATTGGGGGTGTCTTGCTAATTGCCTATAATTTCCACCTGTTGTCTATTCCATTTGCACAACAGCATGTGCAATTTATTGTCAATCAGTGTTGCTTCCTAAGTGGACAGTTTGATTTCACAGAAGTGTGATTGACTTGGAGTTACATTGTGTTGTTTAAGTGTTCCCTTCATTTTTTTGAGCAGTGTATATATACACAGTTGAAGTTGGAAGTTTACATACACTTAGGTTAGAGTCAGTAAAACTCGTTTTTCAACCACTCCACAAATTTCTTGTTTACCATCTATAGTTTTAGCAAGTCGGTTATGACATCTACTTTGTGCATGACACAAGTAATTTCAACAATTGTTTACAGACAGATTATTTCACTTATGATTCACTGTATCACAATTCCAGTGGGTCAGAAGTTTACATACAAGTTGACTGTGCCTTTAAACAGCTTGGAAAATTCCAGAAAATGATGTCATGGCTTTAGAAGCTTCTGATAGGCTAATTGACATAATTTGTGTCAATTGGAGGTGTACCTGTGGATATATTTCAAGGCCTACCTTCAAACTCAGTGCCTCTTTGCTTGACATCATGGGAAAATCAAAAGAAATCAGCCAATACCTCAGAAAATTGTAGACCTCCACAAGTCTGGTTCATCCTTGGGAGCAATTTCCAAACGCCTGAAGGTACCACGTTCATCTGTACAAACAATAGTACACAAGTATAAAGACCATGGGACCACGCAGCCATCATACTGCTCAGGGAGGAGACGTGTTCTGTCTCCTAGAGATGAATGTACTTTGGTGCGAAAAGTGCAAATCAATCCCAGAACAACAGCAAAGGACCTTGTGAAGATGCTGGAGGAAACAGGTACAAAAGTATCTATATCCACAGTAAAACGAGTCCTATATCGACATCACCTGAAAGGCCGCTCAGCAAGGAAGAACCCACTGCTCCAAAACCGACATAAAAAAGCCAGACTACGGTTTGCAACTGCACATGGGGACAAAGATTGTACTTTTTGGAGGAATGTCCTCTGGTCTGATGAAACAAAAATAGAACTGTTTGGCCATTATGACCATTGTTATGTTTGGAGGAAAAAGGGGGACGCTTGCAAGCCGAAGAACACCATCCCAACCGTGATGCACGGGGGTGGCAGCATCATGTTGTGGGGGTGCTTTGCTGCAGGAGGGACTGGTGCACTTCACAAAACAGATGGCATCATGCGGGAGGAAAATTACGTGGATATATTGAAGCAACATCTCAAGACATCAGTCAGGAAGTTAAAGCTTGGTCGCAAATGGGTCTTTGAAATGGACAATGACCCCAAGCATACTTCCAAAGTTGTGGCAAAATGGCTTAAGGACAACAAAGTCAAGGTATTGGAGTGGCCATCACAAAGCCCTGACCTCAATCCTATAGAAAATTTGTGGGCAGAACTTAAAAAGCATGTGCGAGCAAGGAGGCCTACAAACCTCTCAGTTACACCAGCTCTGTCAGGAGGAATGGGCCAAAATTCACCCAACTTATTGTGGGAAGCTTGTGGAAGGCTACCCGAAACATTTGACCCAAGTTAAACATTTTAATGGCAATGCTACCAAATACTAATTGAGTGTATGCAAACTTCTGACCCACTGAGAATGTGATGAAAGAAATAAAAGCTGAAATTAATCATTCTCTTTACTATTATTCTGACATTTCACTTTCTTAAAATAAAGTGGTGATCCTAACTGACCTAAGACAGGGCATTTTTACTCTGATTAAATGTCAGGAATTGTGAAAAACTGAGTTTAAATGTATTTGGCTAAGGTGTATGTAAACTTCCGACTTCAACTGTGTGTATATATATATATATATATATATATATATATATATATATATATATATATATATATATATATATATATATATACTGTATATCAACTTTGATTTCAGCTCATCCATCAAACCATTTTGTTCTCGTACTGAACAATTTAAACACTGAAATACTATCTCTTCAGCGTTATGGTAATCTAGTGGTTTAGATTTTCCTCGGTTTACTGTATTTGGAGAAATGTGTTTTTTGGGGGGAAGAAGTTAGAGAAAAATCAACTGGTCCTTGTGACTATGATTATGGTTTTCTTGTCCACCATCCTCCTCCACTCAGATGCATATCAATATACACCCTAACATCTGCATGTAGCCCACTGGATGCAATATACTCCGGACATTTTCATAATTATTATTTTCAGGAGTCATCAGGGTCTTATATAAGGAAATGTAAGTGACAGGCTTTTAAATGGCTTTTACATCATGTGGGATAGCAGAGGCCCTTTCAGAAATAATTGTGTCAAACTGGTTTTCACCTTTTGCCAATCAATATGCACACTTATTCATAAACTGACGACTGTCCATCAAAAGGCAGCGCTGCCTTTTAATATACATGCTTGCATTTTAATGGGCTACTTTAGCAACAATGCTGCAGACAACAATTTGGCTCCATGTAATATTCACAAGAAAAATGATGATACCTACTCTTTGGTAAGCATGCTCAGACATGCTCCGAGCTCAACCCACACACACACAACACACACACCCAGACATGCACATACACACACACACACACACACATAGGGAGAGAGATACACACACACATAGGCACTCCGTTTGTTGTTAAGTGGTGGCCTAAGTCAGCGTAATCACAGTCACTTTGTTACACGGCTCGTAAATGATTTAAAACTAGATTTCATGCATGCTTTCATACTAATTCACTCTCATTTTTTCATTTTGGTTGGAGAAACTCTGAAAATAATCAAGATTTACTCCATTCTCCAATTAAGCTTCTAAACAGGACTAAGAAAAGGGACTCTATTCATTTTCTTTTGATTAAAATTATCGCAACACGCGTGGAGCTTTGGGGTTTATATATTAAATAATGCATCATTTCATAATTATATAGAATATATCGATTTAAAAAAAAAAAATAGGATACTGGGCAAAATGGTGACTTTAATTAGATCGGTGTGTAAGATATCTCCAGGGTATGATAAAACAATGTTAAATATCTCACAATGGATGTAAAATATGTTCAAACAGATAATGAAACACAAATAAGGCCTCATTTTGTCATGGCTCCTATTTGTTGAAACATCCCCCTATGTATTTCTGAAATGTGTTAATTATATTGAAAATACATGTATGATTAGGGGAGAACATATTTAGGTGCTAAATATGTTATACCCTGTCCCCCCCCAACTATTTCGGAGCATACATGATCATATTATTACATTACAGAGCTGTCGCACAGGAACAAACATATCACATATGGTAGGAACAGTCTCACATTCCTTAAAGGCATTCTGTTTATCCACCTACAAAAAACACACCTGCACGCCTGCATGCATGCATTCCCACACACACACACACACATACACACACACACACACACACAACACCTCTCAATGAATGAGCAAATGTGTTAACTAAGAAAAAAGGCCAGAAGGGTCACTGGGAGCATAATATCCAGGCAATATCCAGGCAACGATGAGCAAAGTGTTAAAGAGCACTTGGCTGAAACGAATGCATTTACAACCAGAGCAATAATGGAGGAAATAAGTATGCTCTAAACACATGACTTTGCCAAGCAAACAATGCCTGCAGACTTGTTGAAAATTACAGTTGCTAATTTGAAATGAAACACAAACAGTGGCGTGTTTGTTTCAAACCTCCATTATAATTCTCTGCATAGATCCCTCCTTTGCTATATATAAAGTATGTAAATGCTAGCTGCGGAAGTCAAATACATCAATGAAAGTTGACAGCTGAATTATAACCGGAGCTGAATGCATCAGTCTTTTGTTTTAACTCAAAGAATGGAGCATTTTTAAAACTCACAATGGCTTTAATCAAATTCTCAAGGTTGTTCAGTTTGGCATTGTATTAGTTTAATAGTTTCTGGTTCGCCGTTGACGTTAATGACACATTCCTATGTAAATATAATGTGCCTCTGAGAAGCCATCAAAACATTTTAAGGTCCAATGAATACGGTTGCATTTTTTCCTTTTTCTTCATACAGAAATCTCTTTTTATTTAGCAATCTGCGCCACGCTTACAGAAATAATAAAAATGGTGGATTGATTAATGGAGAGTTTAAGGTAGTGATGCAAAGCATTCATACAAATAACTTGGGCGAAAGAGAGGCAGGATGAGGCGAGAGAGAAAGGTTGCCCTCCACCTCCTCTCCGAGCTCCTCATTGACTTGGAATGACTCCCCACCCCACCCCCACCTTCCCTCCTCTATATCCCATGTATGGTTTAGGGGCCTTTGGCAAAGATTCATCACCCACTATTGAGAGATAATAAAACGGCACATTTTCTCCGTTTTCAAAGACTGATGAAACCATTTAGAGTAATATACCAGAATACATGAATGTCTCTATCATTTTTGGGGGCTTCATAATATGTCGCTATCTTAAAAGAAAAATGTATGTGTGGAGATCTCAGTTCATATCTTGAGCATGGATGATAGGCCTTCTTTTGTAAATATTAATTGCTTATTTAACTTTTTAAATTCCCTGTAGCTCAGTTGGTAGAGCATGGTGTTTGCAACACCAGGGTTGTGGGTTCGATTCCCACGGGGGGCCAGCACAGAAAAAAAAAAAAAAAAAAAAAAAAAAAATGTATGAAATTGTATGAAATGTATGCATTCACTACTGTAAGTCGCTCTGGATAAGAGCGTCCGCTAAATGACGTAAAATGTAAAAAAAATGTTTTTGGGGGGATATTTTTAACGGTTATTGCCAGTTCTGCTCATGTGATCTTATGCTCATGCCCCTTACCCTTCTTACAGCCCCTTCCACCCTCCTGCCCCATAGTATACTACTGTCAATACTCTGTGTGCCCCCAAGAGAAAAAAGAGAGGCACTATTGACCCCTCTTTTTGTTTGCCATCACTGAATGTCACCTAATCCGGATTTCTAGGGCAAGACCAGTTACGATAGACCAGACCAGACAGATACAGACCCTGCTAGAACATTCTTCAACCGAGTTTTCAAAGTCTGCGCTGAATCATAGTGACAACTAGAACACTCAAAGGCCCCTGATCTTTTTTTCTATATTTTTTATTTACCCCATTTACTCCCCAAATGGTAGTTACAGTCTTGCCCCATCGCTGCAACTCCCGTATGGATTCAGGAGAGGCGAAGGTCGAGAGCCGTATGTCCTCTGAAACACGGCCCCGCCAAGCCGCACTGCTTCTTGACATGGTGCCGCTTAACCCGGAAGCCAGCCCCACCAATGTGTTGGAGAAAACACCGTACACCTGGCGACCGTGTCAGTGTGCATGCGCCCGGCCCGCCACAGGAGTCGCTGGGCCAATTGTGCGTCGCATCATGGTACTGCATCTCCCGGTCGCGGCCGGCTGTGACACAGCCCGGAATTGAACCATGATCTGTAGTGATTGCGATGCGCCACTCGGGAGGCCCCCGACCCCTGATCTCTGGCATACCCTGTGTCTCTTAGTTACAGTTATAACAAGGCAACAGGGTAGAATACTTTTCCACTAGAGTGAATGAGAGAGAAGCAGATTGAGAGAGACAAATATCTAAGGAAATAACATGAGGCGGTTTAAAATGTTTCTAAAGACAAGTATTCAAGTAATTCAGCCTTTAAACATCAGCTATGCAAATATCAATTAGGATTTACAACGGAGAATGTGTGTTTCATTCTATCCCCTTTCTTTGTGTTGTTTTTGTTGCATTGTGTGTGGCCTGAAAATAAATAAAAAACTCTAAATCAATCAATGTTCACCTGATAGTCTATTGTTCTGTCTCTCTTTTAATGTGTCATTATTATTTATGTACAGCATGCGCTCCAGCTCAAGCTGAATCTACAGTAAAGGAGAGGTACGTATCAAACAAATACAGCACGCAGAAATGTTTTATTCATGCGGATCGTATAATAGGTTTATTTGTGTAGTTACCTCAAATTAGAACGTCTTTTCGTTTATCAACTGTATTTATCTAAGAAGGCTGACAGAGGTGATAAACTATTGTTTTAGACTCTTATTCCTCACAAAGTAAGCCCAAAACTAGTACTTAGACACCTTTGAATGGCGTTCCAAATGAATTATCCTGTCCAGGTAACTGAAAACACCAGTCCTGCCAAACAACAGAAATAAAGAACATAAAGTAGGTTATATCAGATTCACACCACTCGTCAGACACACATATGTTTGCTTGCATTGTCTTCTCTGTGCTCTGGGGTGTTATATTTGCTTGGTTGGGAAAAACAATCTGATTTGAAAACAACAATATGACAAATTCAACCCCCTTATACCCCCCTTTTAATTTACAATGCAAAGTATAAAAATAAACAGTGAGGACTCAATTTACCGTGGTTTTCAGGCGGAACCCCTAATCCCCTCCCCTCCTCGTCTTCTGCTCGGGGACCTGGATTTTCCACTGGGAGGCTGTGGTCCCTTCTTGGGAGAGATAGGTGGGCAGAGTGGAGGGCCATTTCACACAACACACAGCACCCCCGGGCCCCAAGCAGCCCTGCTCTGATACAGCGCAGGCAGCACACTAATCACACAAACAAGCAGGAAACTCTGGTGCACGCTTATGTGGAGAGAAAAAAACTTAAACACAAACAAAAGAGAGTTGGTTAGACACGGATCTCCATGCAGAAACAGGACTTAGAGAACAAAGGGTGACATGAATAGGTGAGAAACAAACTGGGATGTGGTTGCTACTGTGCCTCAAAGACATTCTGAGGCTTAAACCCCCTCATCACCATCACTCTCTCCACGACGGTTTCAGCTGTTCTTATTGTGTGACCAATGAAATGGAGACACGTAGTCACAGTACCATATATATTTTCCCTCTGTCTTCCTCTGTAGGCCTACCTTTCTCCACTTTCAAGAGCACAATAGTATTACAATGGAAGACAACTGACAGCTGTTTACCTTGATGCTCAGCAGTGTTTTTGTTTTCCAAGTTAACCACGCAAAGTGGCGTCCTGATGTGAGTGAGCACACCAGACCTGTCTGATTCCTGGAACCCCTACCAGCGCCAAAACAAGCCTCCCTCCCTCCCCAGGAGCCTGCCGTCCACCCAGTGGGAGGCTATATACCTGCCGAACAGCCCTGCGCATCGGGGGGCCCAGGGTATGATGAGGAGCCCCCCCCTCCCATCACCACCCCCACTTCACACCAAGCTAGTCTGACAGACTTTTGGAAGGGAGGAGATGATGGGGAGAGAGATCGTTAGATAAACAGAGAGAGCGAGAGGAGGATTGAAACAAGGGGATGACGGAGTGAGATGGATAAGAGAGAATATACATTCAGAATCTATTGCTGAACAATGATACTTTGTTATACAGAGCTCTGTTAGAGGGGTACAGCCTTGGAGGATAAAGATATACCTTGGTCACTTTTAATTTGATGATGCGAAAACAAAGCATCGTCGCTGCAATACCCCAGTTTAAGCACTCACTCAAAAATGTTGTGTGTTTGCAGCCTGATTACAGTGCCCTATCTTCTTCAAAGTAGGGGGGATTTTCAAATTGACATTTGAAGAACAAACACAAAGCTCAATTGGGTGGCATATTTGTCCATTGTTCTTTTTAAGATAAAACTTCTGTTCATGTGGATGTTAAGTCTTCCCGGGTAGCTTTTGTGCGTGCATGTGTGTGTGCTGCCTGTGTCTGTCTACAAGCCCCATTCAGATAGACCTCAGTCCAACTTTTCTGGTGGCCCATGGCCACAACCAGAGCTCTAATAGTGCATGGGAGTCATACATGCAGCAGTGTGGCGCCCCCTTATCTGACGAGACAGCACGGTAAGCTCGGATTAGCATCTATGTCTGGGAAAGTGGACTTCTGCGTAGGACAATGGTGAGAGGAGGGCCCAGGCAGGATGGGAGATATGGGGATGGACAGGGATGGAGCGATGTCAGAAAGCCAATAGACTTGATAGAGAGATCACTTTCATTCCGTCTTCTGTTGTTGTGTTTGCCTTTTCTCCTCCTTTTCTTTGAGTTGTTTAGTCTTTTGGCCACGGTGACAAGTTGCATGACGGCAATATGTTGCCTACTTGGAAGAGGACTTTTTGGTGGTCTGTCATGTGGACGACACTTCAAACCGCTGAAACATCACACTCATGGAGAGGGCTAAGTGGCCCTGTTTTTGAAGTCTTTCTTTGAAATAAGCGAGGCAATCCCCTTGGCCCAGGGATCATATTCTATTTACATTCCCCTTGCCAACGACAGAGGCGACGCTGGCCAAATTCACAAAAGAAGATCCACATTGGAAAATCCGGCTAATCCCTGATTGAAAGTTCATGTGTTGGCTTCGATGTATAAGCTCTGGCAGATTTTCCCAGGAAAGAAGAATCCTTTTTTTTTAATTTTTTTTTTTAACTGGAATCTTTTGGTGAAAAGGAAGCCACCCTTCCAGGCATACGTAGTCAATGTCAGTGGTCAATGCCCATGTCAATTTTTTTTTAAAGAGAAGCCTTTCAAACTTCTCAAAGGCAGGAGATGTGTCTCTTAACCCTAGTAGAAGAGCGGTAACGTCTTCCAGGAGGTAACACAGTAGTCCTGCTCAATGAGGCCGTCAGGAGGTCATTGACAGTCCAGGACTGCTTGAACACCTCCTAACTTGTTATATTTCTTTCTCTCTCTGTTCCTCTGTTCCTCTCTTTCTTTCTTTCTTTCTCTCTGTGTTTCTCTCTCTCTCATGGTCTCTCTCTTTCCCTCTCTTCCAGGGGTGGTGGCTATGGCTAGAGTGTCTGCACAGATGGCTGGCCAGCTTGCCTTTAGGGGAAGGCTCCACAGCTTAAACTTCTTGATTTTTCTTTTCTGTTCTTCGGGCAAAACTTTGGCCCTGCAACTTTTGATGCCGCCTGGCGCGGCTTTATCTCGGCGTACATGTGAGGGATAGCGGGGTCCTCCGAGGAGCTGTGGTTGGAAGCTAAAATGCCCGGGCTCTATGGTTCTGTGTACTGCTGCATCAATGAGGCCATCAGTGAAACTCACACATACAGTAGCCGACTCTAGCAGCTCTCAGAACCGCGGGTCACTGGGGTGTTGTATGGACTTGAAGGAGGAGATATTTGGGACTATAACTTCCCTCCCTCCCGTCCCCTTCTCTAAAGCACTGACTTACTGGTACAATGAGAGGGAAGTCTCTCATTCTGAGGGGTTGGATTGATGGACACATTGATTGCTCTATGCTGCTTTAGAGAAGTTAGTGCCAGGATTTAATGCTTTGTCGGATTGTCAGAAACAACAGCGTTTTGACAGTCCACATCATACAAATGTACTTGAAAACTTGAAATGGACATAATTTCATTTCATAATCAACATTTTGTTCCATGCTTATTATAGTGCTAAATTGAGGCTAATTTAATTCAAGAAGAAAGCGGGGTTAACAGAGATACAGTGGTATTGATGCCTTCTATGGTGTTTGACCCCGTGACTGTGCTGTATTACCACTCCACATACCATGCTCTGGAACTGAGTCATCCTCAATAGCGATCCTTAATGGCTCGTTGTACTTAAAGCTATTCACTAGACAAGTGCCACTGTCAACCATGGCCCTCTTGTGTAACAGATCAGTCAAGCAACTTGACCTGTGTCAAGTGAACACCTGATACTGCTAGCTCTGCTTTTAGTGTCCTTTCAGACCATAGAGTTAGTGCTAACTCTCATCTGGAATGAAAGGTAGCCTCAGAGAAATATAGACATGTTCTCTATGGCTGTTCTCTGTACCTCCTGAGCTATGGAAATAAGGACATTTTCCTGGATAGGGTACTGTAGGTTCAAATAATCCTTCACTATGTGTTCTTGATTTTACATTTCAACACCTGTAAGTGTGCTGTGCACTAGCAAGTGTGTAATTCAATCTAAAGCTACTGTAATCTCTCTGCAAAGAAGACATAAGTAGACATGGTTTTGTGTGCCTGATTGTTGTAAAAGGACGGAAGGGCCATTATATTGTCTTGGATGGTAGTGGGTTTTAAATATTGTGTCATAGTTTTATTGTGGTGGTTGTCTTGTGGAGGATGGCTCTATGGGAATTACATTTACCTTCACCTCTGACCCACACTAGCAATTACTCATAAAATTCTAATTATACGGAGAGATTATAACATTTTTTAAATATGATTGGAATATTTAATACACTTAAAAAGTTGTATGTGCCAGCACAGGACATATTTTTATAGCATCATAATTAAGCTGAGAACGGATTTATCGTCAACGTGCTTCAAGCGTAACCTAATTCTAATTTTCAGGAAACAGCTGTGAATAGTTTATATTAAACTCATATTATGGTTATTTTATGTGGCCTTTTCTGTCTGTTTCTCAGACATCTCCGAGTAGTGGAAACAGACCCACCTCTGAGGGAGTCGAGCACCCTTTTCAAATGTCATAGTCAGAGTTGAAAAGGATTTCAGACTTTTGTCACAGAAATCAATTGAGAACGCGTACAAAATCGGGAGCAAATTGGGCGCCTGCGATAAGGCAAGATGTCCTTTCTCTCCCTAACGAAGAGCAGTGAAGCACGAGGTGTCCCAGGGTAAATAATAGAGGCATCTCTATCTTTCTTTCTCTTGCTCTCTCTCTCTCTCTCTCTCTCGCTCTCTTTTTTCCTTCCTCTCTTTTGCATTCTCTCTCTCTGTACCTGTGTCTCTGTCCCTGTGCAATGTCACAGCACCGAGAAACCTGAAAGGCAATCTTATTTGCCCGTGTGTTGAGCCTTAGAGGGAGTGTAAGTTTTCTACGAGGGCACACAGAGGGTGTGGGAGTGATTGCCCTTACACAATGTAGAACAATATGAGCATGCAGTCAGTCACTCCGTCTCTCTGGCTGGGCTCAGAGGTATTTTGCAGGTGCTGTAGAAAAGGACCCTTCTGCAGCAATGTGTCTTGTCTTGGATGGATCCTGACAAAGCCTCGTCTTCGGGTGCCAGATGGACCCGTGCATTCCCCATACTCTTGCGCAGCTAAGACCTAGGCTTTTCTCCCCTTTTTTTTCTCCAAAAGAAAAGCGCTTTGGCTGAAAGAAAACCACAGCTGAATTTTATGGTGCCGCTTCTTTTGCCAAGCTGATTTTACAATTCAAAGGACGAAGTGCATGGAAATGCTGTTTCGGCTGCGTGGTCGATACGCTTTTGATGCGAGCTTGAATTGGCAGATATGTCTGCCACACTAATATTTCTCTACTCAGTGGGAAATCTTGATCAAATCCAGAACCGCACAGAAATGCTAAAACACAGCTCAGAGTGTTGTAGGAGCAGATCTTCTCCAGTCTAATTCCTATAAGGCCTAAATAGGGTGACAGTGTTGTCAGCGCAAACGTGATCCTGCTGTGGTTCCGACTTACCACGAGTCTGTGCAGCGTAATAAACAGACACACAAACACTCTCAGAGACACAAACACACACAGACGTTGCCTTAAACTGACGGTCAAAAACCAGCCATTTTTATACCAGCCAACCTAAAGCCTTTATTGCTCTCCTCTCTACCTTGACAATGTGTACAGACAGTATGCTTTGGAGGCAGACCGGATTAAACAGATCCCACAACAGCTACTGCTCTAAGAGCATGGTTAGTTCTCACTGTTTGGACTGCAACATATCCCAATTCCCATAGTCATGACCTTCACGTTATCGTATACGGTGCATTCAGAAAGTATTCAGACCCCTTGACTTTTTTTTACACATTTTCTTACGTTACAGCCTTATTCTGAAATGGATGAAATCAAATAAAATCCTCATCAATCTACACACAATACCCCATAATGACAAAGCGAAAACAGGTTTTAGAAATGTTTGCAAATGTATAAAAAAAATAAGGAACAGAAATACCTTATTTACACAAGTATTCAGTCCCTTTGCTATGTGACTCGAAATTGAGCATGTCTATATAAGGTCCCACAGTTAACAGTGCATGTCAGAGCAAAAACCAAGCTATGAGGTAGAAGAAATTGTCCGTAGTGCTCTGAGACAGGATTGTGTCGAGGGACAGATCTGGGGAAGGGTACCAAAAAATGTCTGCAGCATTGAAGGTCCCCAAGAACACAGTGGCCTCCATCATTCTTAAATGTAAGACGTTTGGAACCACCAAGACTCTTCCCAGAGCTCGCCGACGGCCAAACTAAGCAATCGGGGGAGAAGGGCCTTCGTCAGGGAGGTGACCAAGAACCCAATGGTCACTCTGACAGAGATGAAAACTCCAGAGTGCTCAGGACCTCAGACTAGGGTGAAGGTTCACCTTCCAACAGGACAACGATCCTAAGCACACAGCCAAGACAACGCAGGAGTGAATTCAGGACAAGTCTCTGAATGTCCTTGAGTGGCCCAGCCAGAGCCCGGTCTTGAACCCGATCGAACATCTTTGGAGAGACCTGAAAATAGCTGCGCAGTGACGCTTCCCATCCAACCTGACAGAGCTTGAAAGGATTTGCAGAGAAGGATGGGAGAAACTCCCCAAATACAGGTGTGCCAAGCTTGTAGCGTCATACCCAAGAAGACTCGAGGCTGTAATCACTGCCAAAGGTGCTTCAACAAAGTACTGAGTAAAGGGTCTGAGTACTTATGTAAATTTGTTTTTTTGCTTTGTCATTATGGGCTACTGTGTGTAGATTGAGGGGAAAAAAACAATTTAATCCATTTTAGAATAAGGCTGTAACATAACAAAATATGGAAAAAGTCAAGAGGTCTGAATACTTTCCGAATGCACTGTATGATATGTGCTTGGAGGTCCCCTTCTCCCCAAACCATCCTTAAAAACATTTCAACAGCCCTCCGAGGGCCTGATGGCATCCCTTTGTATGAGGGTACATTTTAAGGTAGGCCCTATGTCCTCTCAAACAGTATTGAAGTCATACCTGCCAGATTCAACCACATCAAACGCAGTCCCCTATCTCACTCCTGTATCTCCCGCTCCCGCTCCCTAACCCCTGCCCACTGCTAGTTTAGTTATGGATTTGATCAGCACGAGAATAAATATTGTGTGTTTTAGAGAGAAAGAATGAATATTGACGTGTGTAAATGTTTCAGCTAAACAGCTTCCACATCGGTCACCCAACTGCCACATCCATCAAGGCAAACCCACTTTAGCGAGTTCCACAGCGACATGTTATCAGACAGGCGTTGTCACTCAGGCCCAAAGTCACAGCGTCGTATCAGCAGGGATATGAAGCACAGTCAAGGAGAGGGCCACGCCGTCTCTGGGTTAATCTCCCTGTTTTTGTATCTTAAACACCTTCGACTAAGCAGAGTCCCACTGTAGGCTACATTCTTTCAGTTAAAGAAAGAAAACGTTAAGTATTATTCTGAATACATAATTTGAGCTGTGTAACTCAGGCATAAAAGGTAGCTTAAATCACACTACCCATACAAACTCCCTCATTAATATTACAGGGACCATTCTTTGAGTTCATTTAGTTTCTCAATTTGAGCGGGGACAAACGTGGCAAGAGTAAGGAATTATAAGGTGTGCAAATCACATTTTAGGGTTCAGTGTACAAAGGAACAGCTAAACTGCGTGAACCTTTGTCCCGCCATGACTTCTTCAACATTCAATGTTAAGCTAAGCTCCAATTTCCCTATATGACTTCCTCCTGTTTCAAACCAACTAAAATACATCCGAATCCTCCATATAGTTTTTCTTTTTCTTTTTTTAACAAGTGGTATAATGTCGTTTCATAATGTTTCAATTTTTAGTATTGCCTTGTTCTGTATGAAGAAAAAAAACACACATTTACGTAGCTTTTATATGGGTCTTGTTATTAGCACTGTGTTTGAAATACTTTATATTGTCTGTACCAGGAATAAATGGTATTTATGAAATATTTTCTTTCTTGCTGGGTATTAAAAAAGCTGATCGGCTAGTCAGTGAAAGTAAGAAACTGATTTCACATTTTGCCTGCTGGAAAAGCAAGTGAAGATGCCAAAGAGTCTGTGAACATCCAGTAATGGAAGCCGTAAGTGTAGGGGATAACTGTTTCAATGCTACTGTTGTCAACTTGGCTATTTATCACATACAATATCCACCTGGAAGCGAAGTTTCTCTGGATGGAGGTTAATCATGCACAGATATGACTTATGTGTTTAAACTAAGAACCAGAGAGGGGCGGCAAGAAATAGATGAAGAATGAACGAGAGGAGAAAGCTTTTGTTTGGAAAAGAAAGGCTTATTGTTGCTAAAGTGGAGCAATACTCATAACTTTTGGTAGAGAGCGAGATGGAGAGACTCATGCAGGGGCATAGGTCAAATGACCTGTGTGTGTTTTGATCTTATTGTTAATTGAATTAAACTAATGGGTTTAGAAGTATGCTCTGTTTCCTGGTGCTATTCAGGCCTATGCTTTTTTTCTCTTCACATGGGGGAGGTAGTCTGCCACAGTTAACAAATGTAAAAGTATCAGTTTTATTGATACGTGTGTGTGTGTGTGTGTGTGTGTGTGTGTGTGTGTGTGTGTGTGTGTGTGTGTGTGTGTGTGCAAAAATTAATCAAAGCGGGGGCGATGATGAACAGTTTCTGTAGAATTCTGTCAAAGGTTAAGAGCTAGTTATTTTTAAGAATGACATGAATCTCGGAGAGACAGTGATTGCCTAAATGACCACTGTAATTACCAATTACTTCTTGAAGCAGAGAATATATTCACGGCATGTAGCCCGCTAAATACAGACAGGCATTAGCCCATTTACGTACTAATGCACATCATTTAGATCCTGAAAAGGGCAGATGGGAACACAATGGAAGATATAATAGATACCGTCTAATATCATTCCAAAAAGAATATTGGATTCATTGGAGATGAATATTACTTTGTGTCAGATTGTTTTTCCATAAAAAGTTCCAAATATATTTCCTCTCTCTCTCTCCTTTCTCCTTTTGTAACCCGCTTTACCACTGTGATCATTAACATGGGTATTGCTACAGTAAAGTGAGATCCAGCAAGACAGAGCAGATCACTGTTGTGTTACTGGCCATTATCCTCCTCTCTGCATTAAAAGACGATGAATATTAGACAAACTTCACAAAACTAGTGTTGAAGTCGTGAAGGCCTCACACTAGTTACTGCATGTTGTTTAGTCTGTGGCATACAGCTAAGCAGTTCCAGCTTCTGTGGCGGAAAACAGACTAGAAATCAGAGAGAATGCATTGTAGTATCAAGACTCGTTTAGTTTTCTCTTTGTCAACCAACCTCACTCCAAACCATTGAAGACAGTACGAGGAAAGTCGAGACAAAAGCAGAGGGGGGAAAAGTTGATGACAAGCCTGACTGGCGAAAGGATTTTTACTAAATTAGACATAAACTGCAAAGCTCTGCATCTTCACAGGAACTTGTAAAATCTCATAAATAAGTAAGACTAAATGACAAAGACGGAGTGCACAAACAAAAGCGGTGTACAAGAGAGAGTGTGGGATGTTTTTGGGGGTTGGGATAATGAGTTATATTTTTTGCTTCTTCTCTCAACCCCTTTCTCTCTCTTAGACACTGTTCCCTTTCTCTCTTCCTCATTCTCCTCCTCCTCTCCTGTTCCCTCTCTCCATGTCACCTCCAGTGTCAGTCTTGTGAGACGCTCCCTGGCAGGATAATAGGGACACATATTTGCTCTCGATGTAATCTCGTCTTCCCTCCATCTGATAAATACTTTGAGTGGAAGCTGATTATTGTAGTTGGCTGTGAGTTTCAAAGGGAAGGTGGTGAATGGGGGAGTGTGTTTCTATCCAAACTTTGAACGGGTGACATCATCTCCCCCTTTGCAAAGTCATGTCCGCGGCTGCCCGCGTCCCGCTTGAAAGGGATTAGCTTATTCCATGTGGAGTTTTCTTGAACGAGCGTTGGCACTACACAGAAAGCAAATCCATAGGGGCGAGAGATTCACATTGTAATGGTAGTAATAGCTTGGGAAAAAAAACACTTGCTCACAGCCGTTGAAAAGCCGCCCTATGTCCCACACCCCTTCATCCATTGCCCAATTACAGAATGTTTTAGGATTGAAATGAAACAGGATATTTTTAAGTAGAGGAAACAAAGTGGCTGTGTGATGTTGACTGTTTATTTCTTCCAAATGCCCCTGTCATCTCTTGCCAAAGCAGTTTAGCAGCACCATTGTCACTCCTCACTTTGCCACTGGCTCTACTATGACATCTTTTTGTTTAAAACAATACCTGCCGTTTTTCAACAGAAGCACTTTTTCAGCTGTCTTAGCGTCATCACTTTATCTTTTTGTGTGTACTGAGCTTTTTTTCATGTGACGTTGGCAGTTTTCTTTAATACTTAATGTTGCAGTGAAATGAGGTGACTTACTTCTAAACATCCCAAGGGGGGTTTTTCTCTCATTGTGACCCTGATTTAGGAAAGGTTGAAACCCTTCTCAGATGAATGGAGTCATTAGATAATGGAGGTCAAAAGTGACTTTCAACCTGATAAAGAGACTAGCACAAGGACAATCATGCCAATAAGAACAACCAAAATACCAAAAGAAGAAAGCAACATTCTTCAGTAGCAGTATGGCTATTAAGGCATGGCGTTTGAATGACACATTGATGGCCACAACGCGTGTGTCGAATGCCAAGAGTCCAGAAGATGGAACCAGTCTGGTTTGGAGCAGGCCAAACGCTTAGCGGGGAGTCCACAAACTGCTTAGAGCTGACATTTTGTGTGTCTCCAGGAGGTAAGTAAACAGGGATAGGCAGACATTCAAACCCCCCTAAACCCCCAATCTCCATCGATCACATTTAATTGTTTTTCCATTGGTGATGTTGAAGATAACATACATTTTCCCTTTACAGTATATCTGGCGTTGTGCGAACAGACCCTGTCTTCTCTTTGACTCAGGCAGTAGGGCTAGAAAATTGCTGATGTACTGTATTGTTCTTAGTCTGATGGGTTTAGAG
Source organism: Salmo trutta (assembly GCF_901001165.1). Lineage (NCBI taxonomy): Eukaryota > Metazoa > Chordata > Actinopteri > Salmoniformes > Salmonidae > Salmo > Salmo trutta. The sequence continues at coordinate 33,949,350 of NC_042985.1, forward strand.
TTCATTGAATGGGACCAGGTTCTTGTTAAATCACAGAGACTGATTGCTTTTATGTTCTACTGCACTGACTTTTCTATTTCAGCCTAAATAAATAAATAACCAGGGAATACAAAGGGTATGAGAGGGTGAACTCAACATGATCCCAGTGAAGTCGACAGAATATTAGAACATGTGCATTGTTTTACCATGAAACATATAATTAAAATCAAACAAATGGATCTTCACTTTTTTGTAATCTCACAACACTGTACCTGTCCCCAGACTATCCGACTCCAGGGCGGATGATGGGAGGGAAAAGAGAAGAAAAGACAGCGAGGGACATTCCATACCCCATAGGCTTGATGGGCGAAGGTACCATTTACAAAGCTAATGGAATAGAAGCATTATATTGTAATTCCGTTGATTTGACTCATATTGCAATTCGACTCACATTTTGAGATCAACAAAGTTGGATCTCTTTGGTCAACATCAAAACCACACTGTAGAGCGACTGGGTACCTACCAGCTTCGATGACTTCCTCGGTGATATGTTCACATGAAATGATGCCGCATGCCATGAAAGCAATATCGGCCTAACAAGAACTCATTGTTTTATGCTGTTGCTCACCATGTGTCATTGACTTTAATGCCTTATAAATACCATTTGATATACTAAATTGCTATGATATTGTCACGTTTTATAATCTCGACGGTAAAATTGTGGTGCTTTTATATAGGAAAATATGAAAAAGGCTCACTCGGGTTTGGAGTTGTACGATGACGAGTCTTGCTCGTTTCACTCAGGGCACTTTGTGTTGATAGCTTACTGTGCAGACGAGAGGCCTGTGGTGTTAGAAATAATTGTTCTTTTCGTAGTAAGAAAGGCCATATCAATTAATAATAAATAGCCTCCTTAGTTATTATGCCACTGCACAGTGGTCGGTTAGCCATTAAACGTGTTTTTCCCCTATCCCTTTTTCAACTTTTGCGGAATGACTAAGGGTATTTACGCCCGTAATATAAGCATTACATATCAGCTGCTTTAACCTATGCGCTTATTCATGAGTTGTTGCGGAACATACGTGTGTGTGTGTGTGTGTGTGTGTGTGTGTGTGTGTGTGTGTGTGTGTGTGTGTGTGTGTGTGTGTGTGTGTGTGTGTGTGTGTGAAGAGAGGTGTATTTGAAAGGAACACAGAGGAATCTATTCATCTCCAAGTTCAAACAATTCTTTGTGGATCATATGCTCTCCCAATTGTACAAATCGAACAGTTGTGTGAAAGGTGAATTTCTCACTTTGTCTTTTTTTTAATGCATGCAGATAGGCATACCACTGCTAGAGAAATAAAGAATTTGGCTAAATCCTCCTCCGAACTCTTTTAATAGAGCCGTGAGGGAAAATACTGTATTTGTTTGAAATATTTAGGGGAAGGCCAGTGGCTAGACACCAGGTTTGGATGAAGAGATGTCTTGTCTCACTTCACTCCTCTCTTGAGCACACACCCACTACACACCCATGTGCTCCTCTCCTCATCCCTCATTCCGTTTAGACATAAAGACGGTTTGGTCTTTACAGAGAGTTTGGTTTGGTCGGTTTGGTCTTTACCCACCATACATAAAAGTGAAACTTCCAGATTGAACGCTGTCTTCTCATACAGTATACGGCAAATGCACACACACACACACACACACCCAAATGTTGCATTTGCTCATATATCAAATAGAGCTTGGATTGGAGCAGTTAAGTGATTATTTGGATTCATGGAGACATGTTGAGCTGTGGTGCCGGCGACCTCTGACCTCAGTGATTCTCTGTGAATACGTGTGAAGATGGACCAGGGGCTCAGTCAGTGTGGGAGGAGACAGGAGTGCAGGGTGGATAGATGAGGTGTCTCTAATTGTCAAAACAATAGGCTCATCTGCTCAACTTAAACCCTGTATTACTAGAGGTATAGAGAGGTTAAACAGAGATAGGACTGAGAGTGTAAAAGAGAAGATGTCGCTCTTTGCTCTTTCCAACAGGACAGGCAGTAGGGGATCTCTGAGCCGCTATCCAGTTAGGAAGCATGTGATCTGGTATGTATCAGAGCACCACTAGGACTTTGGTCACGATGCCAGCCAACGTCGCTCAGTAGATCCAACATGCTGCTACTACTTTGATACATAGAGTGGTTGAGTTCACATCACGCACAGTTGATTTTTAATCTCAAGTACTCACCAGCCAAGCAACATCTGTTTCAAAATGTGGGATAGTATTTCCTGTTTCGACTCAAGGAGACACCCCCCATTCAAAAAACATTCATCCACATATTCGTACATTGTGCAGTATTTACAAATTTATAAGAATTCAAATATTCTGAATAAAAATGTAGCAAACAGAGGAGCAGCCATAAGCATGAAAACACATCAGATTTATTCCTCCTGTCTTGTTTACTGGTTCACGGAACACTGGATGCAAACAGAATGCAAATGCATTTGATTGAATCAGGTGATGCAGAGGTAATTGTATTTGGAGAAATGTCCAAGATTTTTTTTTTATCATTATCAGTAGGGGGGTTTCTTTATGAAATCCATCTTAAACAAAAGCTATCATCGCTCCAAAGGCTTGTGATCTTCCTTTGTCACTTGCGGATGCGGATGCGTCTTTAATTTCCTTTCAATTAAAAGTAAATATGCGGTTTTGTTTTTTTCCCCACTGTGAAATCTAAACAAGAGGAGTCAACACGAGCAGACAGGTGAGGAATATTCATTTTTTTTCTCGGATCTGATTCAACAGGCGCTGCTTGCCTCTCCCAATGCTTGTTCTCCCAGTGAGATCCACGACAGTGGAAAAGGAATACTTTTGAATAAATGTTTTATTGTCACATACACCAGATAGGTGCAGTGAAATGTGTTGTTTTACAGGGTCAGCCATAGTAGAACGGTGCCCCTGGAGAAAATCAGGGTTAAGTGCCTTGCTCAGGGGCACATCGACAGATTTTTCACCTTGTCGGCTCTAACCTCTAACCTCTAAGCTACCGGCTACCCGGTAATAACTGGACTATATATATTTTTTTAAATTGCCACAAAAACATAACCATCATACTGTATATGATAGTTTTTTTTTTTCAGGTAAACCCACTGTGCTGTAGTTTTAACCAGTTTAATATTCTCGACAAAGACAAATCCCTTCATGATTTTTCTCTCCGGGTGTTAATAAAAAGGTGCTATTTTAAACCCCATCGTAAAACATGCTTGCATTGCTGGACCCAAAAAGGGTTTAAAGGTTCCCTGAGAAGTATTGGCCTGTACAGTATGTCCAGTTACCTCGCTATCCCACAGTAATTAAATGTCTGGACACACTTTCAGTTCTGTCTTTGTTTTAAAGCACCCTGCTCTCTCCATGTTTGCCTCGTGCCAGTCTAAATCAAACCGTATCTATGTTCAACAGTCAGAAAAACAACGGCACTATTCAATTTTTTTTTCATTTTTCTTCAGGAAGGACACCAGTTCAGCTTAAGTAAAACTGAGTCAAGGCCTTGATTTAATATAAGTGATGTCATTATAGGGTCACATTTCAATGTGTAATATGATATACATTTGGTTTCCCTGGGCCTTTCCAGGGTATACTCATACTGTGCTTTTAAGCTCCTCTGTTTCTCTGTGGGCTTCACATGATAGATGGCCTCATCCCTTCCAAATGTTTTATTGCTTTTGTCATTAGCAGTGGTGGCAGAGGCACACTACTGTCATTTACTGCATATATCTGGGTCAACAAAAGGGAGTTGGAATGAAACTGCAGCTGAATGAGGCCTGGGTATGTGAGATTAGAAGAGTTGGATTGTAAAATGTATGAATGTACACAGATACACCAGCTTGTGGAAATGTATCCATCATTGTGAATCTAAAGACGTATTTTACCGGATTGGTTTTGAGTCACATTATCTCAAACTAACTAGCAAACAATGGGCTGTGACCTTTGACATGTCATCCTCTCAAAACCTAATCTCTCCTCAAGTAGAGTTAATATATATTCTATAGGCTTACCACATGACACACTGACAGAGAAAATGAATTCGACTTGTGTTTTTTCCAACCCAAACTTACTCGGCGCTCATTTGTGTGCTGCGGAAAGGACTAGATGAAGGTGTGGAGAGGCGGAGAGTGAAGAGAGACAGAGAGATAGAAAAGGAGGTTTTGGTGGTGGGAAACCCTTAGCAAGCACAACATACCATAATTGCTAGGATCTGACTGAATTTTTGGAGGGACTGTCTTTTGGATCATCCGCCACCTTTTGTCTGTTTCTCTCCCAGTTGAAGTGGATGTGTAGCCCAAGGTGAGCTAGTGTGCTGAAGCTTCTCGTTCTTTGGTGTTATTTTGTATTTTTGACCTGGCGCCATCGGAGGAATTTTAAATAACAGATTTCCTGGTTGTTTTCAGCAAGGCCTCATGTAAAATGGATAGGGGTGGCACATTTATTGAAGTTTGATTTAAAGTGTTAGGCAAAAAAAAGAGATCTTGTCATAAATTATTTTACTCCTATCCAACCCTGAAATGTATGTTGGCTTGTTAAATAATGCCTCACCTAACACATAATTAGGACAACACCATTCTTTTTACTACGGGTGGTTCTTTACGATTTTTTAATGGATTCGGAGGACACCTGATTGATCTCAAGAAAACATTACCCCTCTGTAAATGGCAGCTAGTGTTTTAAATTCATGTTTCACTCTAAATGATATAGGTTATCATTTGAATGCTCATTATCATTTAGACACAAAATAAGCGAGGGTAATGTGTCCTAGAACACAAGCCACCAGCATAATGTTGTACCCAATAATGTACGTATATATTTGCTTTCGGAGAGTGATTATTGCCATCCGGAATGCACGCTTTTTGATTTTAACACAATGTGACAAAATGCAAAGAGCTGTAAATAAAGAAAAAAGAAAGAATATTTGAGGTGGTTTTTTTTCCTCTCCTGAAGATAACACCTTTAGTGGAAGTGCCTAGGAGCATTAATAAGCAGACAGGATGTATGGGTAATCTTCAGCTTTGAGCCATTACGCTACATTTATCTGTGACCCACACACTTTATATTATTACAGTTAAAGTCCATGACAGTGTTTAGACAAAGATGAAGGCATTACCTGCACAGAAACCCCAAGTGCTATTAGAGGTTTAGCCCTCGTGATGTGAACTGGATATTAAATATCCTTTATCTAACATTTCTCTCAGCCTCGGGTAAGCTGATATCTCACTTCGCCTTGCCTTATATTGCTATTGCTGCAATAAACACATTGATATCAATGGAGTGAGTTTGTCCCAGTCTGAAAAGATTATGGGAGCCATGCCTCCCTTAACTAAGTACGAGGGCTATATATAGCTACGTGTATAAAGAGTGGTGGTAAGTAAGTAGGTTCTGAAGAACGATTGACTTAGTGACACAGTGAAGCGTCTAGCTGGATGAGTGAAGGGGCAGTGCGGGCCATCTGGAGTTCCTCAGGGATAACACTCACCTGTATTTGATCTCCCCTCACTCCCTCTCCGCCAGTCCCACTACTTGTATTACTTTTCAAGGCCAATACCGTGCGCTAGCTGGGGAGCTAGTTTTAGCTGTAGCGTCCTCCCTTGGGTATGGATGGAGGTTGATGAGATTAACCTATAGCGGGTTTCTTCTTCTCTATTACACTCCAAATTACACACATTTAAGGAAAAGACAGTGGAAATCATACAAGGGCTGCAATCCTATTTAAAATCCTCTCCTTGGGGTGAAGAATGTGAAATTTGCTGAACCCCTCCCCTCTATCCATCCTTAGCTCATTGTCCCCCCTCGAGTTTTCCCGTTACCTTCGGGCTGCACCCTGTCGTAACCCCCCCCCATGGAGAGGGGGGAGGAATTGGGATGGCATGAACACATTTTTCTTCATTTTCTATCATATAGTGTAATATTCGCCTGTAGGTCTGGCCTTGATGATGCTGATGATAGACCACTGTATGTGCTTGTCCCATGACTGCAGACATCAATGCTGTATCATACTGTACATATAGGGGAATATCTAAGCCACTACATGGTCAGTTTAACAGACATTAAAGAGAGACAGACCTGCCACTTGGTGTTCTATAGGCCAGCAGTGTGGGCTACTTGTTCTGTAGCCCCTCCCATAACGATGTGGGAAAAGACCCACACAATCCAAGCCTTGCTACAGTGTGACTAACAAATGGGCGGACACGCATTATAAAGCGTTAGGGTGGTTGTGACGGAGTATGGAAAACCGGCTCATAACTTCCTGGGTATGAATAGCCCTGATGGATGTCACCGACGTCCAATTCGATTCTTCTTAAAAAGGAGAATCCGAGCTGCTTATTAAATATAAAAGAAATCAATCAAAAGTCAGAGGCCTTTATGCTTAATGTACTCTGAACAAGCAAGAGTGTATCTCTGAATTATTCATGATTTTGATGAGTGAAGTCAATAACAGAACCAATCCTCGTTGTAATTGTTTGTAGTCCAGCGCAAAGGTCACTCGACAACTTCTCGGACGCGTCAAACTTTTTTTCCCCCCTATCTGAATAAATAGTGAAGAGCAAACCATAATGCTGTTGTGTTTTGTGGTACGCAAATATTTGATGTCCAGTTGCTGGAGGTTTTAATGCACAGCTCCCTCTTTCCCGCTCCTCGCTTTCTCTGTCTCTCTCTCTCTGTCTCTCTCTAACACACATTCACTGCCAAATGAACACACACATGCACACACATTTACACACACAAGCTTCTTTGAGGAAATTGGGACTGACAATCAACGCCTGAATATGAGGAAACCCATCTCTATTTGAATATCTGTCTGCCCATTGAAACAGAACGTCTACATACACTATATATACAAAAGTATGTGGACACCCTTTCAAATTAGGGGTGTCCACAAATTAGTTTGGCTATTTCAGCCTCACCCGTTGCTGACAGGTGTATAAAATCAAGAACACAGCCATGCAATCTCCGTATACAAACATTGCCAGTAGAACGGTCTAACTGAAGAGCTCAGTGACTTTCAACGTGGCACCGTCATAGGATGCCACCTTTCCAACAAGTCAGTTTGTAAGATTTCTACCCTGCTAGATCTTCACCGGTCAACTGTAAGTGCTGTTATTGTGGAGTGGAAACATCTAGGAGCAACAACGGCTCAGCCGTGAAGTGGTAGGCCACACAAGCTCACAGAACGAGACCACCGAGTGCTGAAGCGTGTAGCGCTTTAAAATCGTCGGTCCTCGGTTGCAACATTCACTACCAAGTTCCAAACTGTCTCTGGAAGCAACGTCAAGTCAAGAACTGTTCGTCTGAAGTTTTAAAAATGGGTTTTCTAAGCTCCCTGCCATTGGACTCTGGAGCAGTGGAAACGCGTTCTCTGGAGTGATGAATCACGCTTCACCATCCGGCAGTCCGTCGGACGAATCTGAGTTTGGAGAACGCTACCTGCCCGAATGCATAGTGCCAACTGTAAAGTGTGGTGGAGGAGGAATAATGGTCTGGGGCTGTTTTTCATGGTTCGGGCTAGGCCCCTTAGTTCCAGTGAAGGGAAATATTAACGCTACAGCTTACAATGACATTCTAGACTATTCTGTGCTTCCAACTTTGTGGCAACAGTTTGGGGAAGCCCCTTTCCTGTTTCAGCATGACAATGTCCCCGTGGACAAAGCGAGGTTCATACAGAAATTGTTTATCGAGATCGGTGTTGAATAGTTTGACTGGCCTGCACAGAGCCCTGACCTCAACCCCATCGAACACCTTTGGTATGATTTGGAACGCCGACTGCGAGTCAGGCCTAATCACCCAACATCAGTGCCCGACTTCACTAACGCTCTTGTGGCCGAATGGAATCAAGTCCCAGCAGCAATGTTCCAACATCTAGGGGAAAGCATTCCCAGAAGAGTGGAGGCTGTTATAGCAGCAAAGGGGGGGGACCAACTCCATATTAATACCCATGATTTTGCAATGAGATGTTCGACAAGCAGGTGTCCACATACTTTTGGTCATGTAGTGTAGCAGCAGCACACACAAGCTGAGGAGGACCTAGAGGTTAGGACCTAGAGGGGGTCATTGACCAAATGAATAAGAGACAAAATGTCAGATTTGATGGAAAAGTATTCTCATTCCTTAAGTCTACCTCTAGTTGAACTTATCGTTCTCTTTTTTGCTTTGTATATCCACTCTGAAATTATAGATGATGATAACAATAATAATGTCATTTTGTACCGGAATCTCAGTCATTACCTGCTGTAAAGTGCTTCTAATTGATACCTCCAGAGAGATAATGATTACAATGCCCTCCAGGAAGATATTATTGCAATATTAACCTTTGTATATACTTTTATGCAGAAGACTCAGGCACATTAAGTGACCTGTAAATCTTGCTTCTCTTGTAATGCCATTACAAAATAAGGTATATTCGGAGGTGTGCCCTTTTCCTGATTAAGTGTGTCCAGGGTTTTTGGTCGTCTCTGGGAAATGAATGGCACGGAAGTGCAATTTCCCGATGTCTCTTCTCTTACTGCGAAAAGGTTCTCAACCTTTGTCTCTGTGTCTCGCTCTTTGTTTGACCGGCTGGCAGCACGGAAGCCATGCGGCACTACGCTGGACTCCCCAAAACCAAACAATATTTTCCAAAGTATCAGCTATTTTTGGATGGGCCATTGCTCCAGTGTTAATTGGGCTGCACCACAGTCACCAACAACATGCAGAAACATTCTCTCAGCATTGTAGGGACGCTGCAGGAAGGTTGCATGTCACAATCTGGTACAAAGAGAAGCTCTGCAGCTGTAATCAGATTGAACTGAGATAAAATACTGTGCAGTACACAGTACTTTACTGTTAGCTGTCCTGCTATCCCACTGTAAAGAAGAAAGCTGATTTAATGATTAAGGAGGAGGAGACGGACCCTTGCTTAAGAGATCCTTCAGCACAGCAGCAAAGAACAAGTACTGCTGACAAATGAAAACAAATGAATTCAGGGAGGACTGGTGTGTGTGTGTGTGTGTGTGTGTGTGTGTATGTGTGTGTGTGTGTGTGCGTGTGTGCGTGCGTGCGTGCGTGTGCGTTGCAAGGGCACTGATTCAAACCCATGACACAGGGAGCACATCCAAAACTGAATCTTAAGAGTGAGCACAGGAAATTGGGATGTCCTTAGAGTCTGTGACCTCTTGGCACTACAGCTAGCAGGCGCTCTGTCGCCACTGCACCCTAGTTTACCCCCCCCCCCCCCCTCCTGTAATAACAAGCCACAGCCTCTGGTGTGCGCTGTGGTGAGTGTGGTTTTGATGGGAAGGTTGCCAATCATACTACATTTACTGAAGGTAAGCCTTAATGCAAACAATCAAATCCATAGCTGTATGGCCATTGCTGAGCTTGATCACATTGACAAAGTATGGTTATACTTACATTTCTCTTCATGTACAATGTTAGTATTAGCAGTAGTATCTTTTCATCTTACCACAATGTTGTGCTATATATCTTCACTATAGGGTTCGGTTGGAAATATAATGTGATCTCGTGTGGAGCCATATAAGCCCATTTTCCAAGGATGGCTCATGGCCTACAAAGAGTATCCTGTGGAATTTGTGTTTGGTAGCTCATATTTGTAACACAAGGTCACCGTCCTTCTGTGTTTTTTATTAAAAAAATTTAACAAATAATCAACATAATTCTCATGTGATTAGAGATAATTCACTGATAATTTAAGGCAGTTATATTGTGTTGTATTTCCCTGACAAAGCAACACATTCCTTTTATTCTCTTATATTGTTCTCCAGGGCTCCTCAGCTGACATGAACCAACTAAGACTCTCCTTTGTTCGCAGTAACTGGAAACCATTGGTAAGTGTACACAGAGGTTAGTCTGACAGAGAAACTTGTGTGGTGTGGCAGCACCTTGCACTATTCAGCACTGTACTCTATGTGTGTCTGATGAAAGGAAACGGTACCAAAGGAGGTGAAAGTACAAAGGACTCTTTCTGAGGCTTTTTTCAAGATGGACGTTTAATACTACCTGTTTATCTTCTTTCTTTATAGTTTTCCTACAATCACACACTTTGTACCAGACCAGCTAAATGTATTGTGTTCATAGGCATGCCTATATGTTTGAATACATGACTATTGGATTGCCAATGCCAACCCGCGTTAGCTCAGTGATAGTGGTCTCACTGGGGAGTAGCTTTGATTGAAGTGTTAAGGGGAGAGGAGCTATAGAGGAGGCATCACGTGTGTCCGGTGGAGGTCACCAATGGTCTGCAGGTTCTAATTATGTGCTAATAGCCACTGAGGAGGTCATTTGGAGCCATTAAGGAGCGCCTGTAGGTAGTTAACGGCCCACAGCATAACCCAGGCTCCTTAATGTTCCCACGGAGGCAGTTAGCCCTCCGTCACCAACGGCAGCTGCCTCATTATTGCGATTAGAAACCAATTGATAGGTAATAGTAAAATATGATGGCTCACTGTCCCATAAATATGGACTTTGGTTGAGAGGTGAGGAGACAGGAGGAAGTAGTGGTACAATACAGAAGTAGTTGGAGTATGAGGGAGTTAGCTGGACGTAGGGTCTGGTTAAATCTGTGTAAAGTTATCGCCTGTAAGGTGATCAACTCAACAACAGATGGGCAGCCACGTACTCCCGTTTGGGTTGAGGCTTGGGTCATGTATCATTCTTGTTTGTCACTTAGAGGGAAAGTCCGTAAGCAGTGGCCTACTTGTCAACCCGTGTTTCCGATTTGTTCAGTAACTCCTCATGAGAAAGTTTTCCCCTTCACTTTGTTTCTGTGCCCGTCGTCTGTGTTGCCATTAGTCTTGTTGTCCCAGGGTTCCTCCTGACACACTGTAGTTTATTTTACTTAGACATATGAGAATGATGGAACCTATCAAACGAGGGATATTTTAAGCATGCAGTAATCATTATTAAATCCCTTATGCCGAACATTGTTCTTAATCAGTTTGAGTCAGATGTTTTCATTTAGTTTTTTTTTTTTTTTCCAGTAGAGACATTGATTCAGATGATTTAAATTAGCATCCGTCCAGTTATCGGTCATAGGCAATACACTGCACTAAGTAACTCATCAAGAAGGGGGCCAAGTTTGATCAGTATATACACTTTATCCTGATAAATATAGGAATACAGTTTTCCCTAGTCTCACAATATGAGGATGATGAAACCTCAGACTTTAGCTCTAAATATTTGTCTCTGCAGTATTTGCGCGAAGCCTCATTAATGATCAGAACTGCCAAACATGTAGTACACTCGACCCCAGTCTGAAGAAAAAATAAACAGTGGTGTGTTTGTCGAAATGCAAAAGCTTCACATACGGGATTGATGTAACCAATAATGATGAGATTGCGAAATGAATATGGCAATTGAAATGGGTTTTTTTTTACAACGGTGCTCCTCATTTAGAGGATGTCATACTTGAACGTGTAATTTTAAGTTACATTTGAAAGTTTACAGTCACAGAGGGTTCAGAGAATCAAATTGCTTAAAATTGCACTCACTCCGTTTTCATTAAAGTAGGATACTTAGAAAAAAATTATTCATCAAAGGTCTGGAACAGATTAATTGTACTTTGAGAAACTTCATTTGAAGAAAGAAGCATTTTCTCTACATATGAGCCAGCCATTCTGCTGTGTTTTCATTTAAATCTGAACTGGACAAGACTTTGTGTTTCAGACTGGTTTCAAACAGACACACACACGCACACACACACACACACGCACACACACACCACATCCTTATAAAATGGGATGCACAGCAACATGAGCGCATTGCTACTGTAGGTCACACTTTATTGCTATCATGTTGCATCAATGTTCAAAAATGGTTCTGTCTGTTACTAATAGTACTAATTTGCAATTGAGCTGAGGATTTGAAATGACTACAAGCAGGGCCACATCCAAGAGTACACAGAGAGGAGACTGAAGGAATAACATCTTAATTTAGTTGAGAAGTGAAGTGGCGAGTCTGTTTTTCAAGCATGTTTTCTTGGAGGCCTTCCAAGCATTTAGTCCATAAGCAGAGCCATCTTCAGCTGGTAGTCAGAAACATCAGTCTGATGGGCCTGGAAGGACTGTCCAACACCCTGCTCTGTGCTCTCCTCCCTGACCCCTGACCCCCCCAAACCCTAGCTCTGTCGACAGCGCTGTTGACTTCTAGTATCTGTTCACTCTGTCAAATCTCTATCCTCCTATTGCAATATGTAAAAGATACAAGTAAAGTTATTGTGAGGTCCAGGTACAGGAGGCAGGGAAGTACCGGGACGGAAAATTCTACATGAGACATGCAGTAATGAAATGTCAATTATCAGTGTGTTCTTTTTTCAGGAATATTCATCGATTTGTTTTTATATGAAGGAATATGATGATAGAGAAAAAGGCTTGGTAGAAGTCCATTTCCAAAGTATCATCACGAATGTCAGTCAATAAGTGTATTGCCCTAAAGAGGTCTCTTGTTGTGACTCCCTTTTTCATCTGGAGCACCTGTTGCTCAAGATAGGTAGAAGAGTGCTGTAAAAGTTAACTGTAATCTTTACTTGTTTGTGGCCTTTAGATTTGAAATGTTGGTCCTATTTTGCATACAGGCCTATATTCTATTTCCTATAGGCTACTGTATTAATTCAAGTCTTTTAAAACTCAAATTAAACATGAAAAAGTATGTGTTGCCTGAATTGGACAGAAAAAGACAAAGAAAGAAAATAGGCCAATAGGCATGCATTTTAAGTGAAGAGAATACTTTATTAGTTCAAGGAAGTTAATGTTGTATGTTCATGTGTTATTCCCTGCATCATAATGCACACTTATTTAAATGCAGGCTATATTTATGGGACGTACCCGTGCTATATTGTTAGAAATGTGCATGTTTAAATCCATATGGCAACTTCCTTTTGACCTGCTTTCACATCCCCGTCGCATTGTCAAGCCTGTCACCGATAAAGAATCACTTGACTTGCTGTAACAAGTTCAAAAGAAACCGAGAACGCGCTGTTGATCCATGAAGAATTGAGAAAAGGAACACCCCTACTGCTCTCGCTATCATTCCCATAGAGATAGCGATATTATTGATGGGTGAGTTATGCTAATTTCTTTAGAGGCAAACTTTTATTTGGGAATTTGTTCAAAAAAGAATTTCATACACATCAAACTGGAAAATGCATGCTGGATTCCTAACCGTTTAAGGGGCAGCATGAGAATCTGATTTTCATAGTGAATAATGTATGTGGACTATCTTTAAAGAAGAAGATGTTTTGTCTGGAAGGAAAAGAAAGCACAGCCTTACCTTCTGGATTATCTATTAATGTTCCACTGAAAAAAAGACAAGCAAAAGGAATGACAATGTAGGCTAACGCAATCAAACATTGTAGTTAAAAATAAACATACAGCAGTATAGCCATAAAACCAATAACTACTAGCAATCCCTTTTTACTCTGATTCAAAGTTCCATTTTAAATCACAAGATGTCCACGATCCTATGGAGTTATAATCCACCCCGATTAGGCTCATTGTAGGCCCTACACTCACACTTGAATCAAGCTGTAACACACCAACGTCCATATCAGTTTCATACACAGATGGAGTGGCATGTGCTCATAACACATTAGTTCACTGTCATACTACCACACGGAGCAGTTGCGTGTGAGTATCCTTGAGTCACACACCGCCTTGGCACAAGTGGAAAAGGGAGACCATACGCTCACAGCTGTTCTATCTCCCCGTATAAATACGACCGGGGAGTCCGGTGTGGACTTCTGTCTGGTTATATACAGGATTTGATAGCATCTCGATCAATGCGATGATGTGTCCCATGGTTCGAGGACATTTTGAATAATCAATCCGTCTGCGTTTGGCCGAACCATCATCGCGTCACAGTCCTCCTCTTTGTCGACCTCTCCACGTTCTCTCGCTCTTATCGTCGTCCCAGAGTCACATGCCCTTACCTTATAGAAAACCAACCGTCCATAGTAGTATTTGATACTTTTTATTATTACCAAACCGTTCCCATAATTACACCATAATCATTATATAATCCCATAAGAACGAGTCTATTTTAGCAATTGCTTTTGTCAACGCCGGAACAATGAATCTATAATTGCATTATATTTCGCTCCTTCCACCACCTACAGAAACATAATATATCAAACCATCTTTGGGCGAACATTTAGGAGAATGAAAGGTCGGCCTGTGCATCTCTGTCCTACCGCAAAAGTTATGCCCCAAAAAAGTTTAGAGTCCTCGACGAAGTATACAGCTCTTTAAATCATTTCTCCAGGTTACTTGCAACCGTTGGGTGAGCGCGTTTAATATTGGACTTTTCTCTTTCTGTTTGAATAAGGTACGAAGTGCCCTTGTTGATCAGCTGGGTTGTTTTAAATATCATATTTACTAATAAATATGCTTAATTCCTAGCCCATGGCTTCAAAAAGCGCTCCCATGCATGTTGTTAGAATAAACCTGGTTCGTCAGGGCACCTGAAAAAAAAGGCTCCCTCAGGACCAGTTTGCGTTTGTATGCATGCGATTGGCAACATAACTGGCTTATTTACATTAAATACGCCACAAGGTTACAGTGAGATGAACGTCATTTTATCACTGATTACTTCTCTTAAACACTAGAGCTGTGACTGATGCTCAGGACGCGCAGACTACACCGATTTACCCTGGAGTTTTTTGGGGGAGAAAAATACTTTAAATAGTTAACCGAAAAGGTAAGGACGTGTACTTTACAACATTATATGTGTTCAGTTGTTATGTGTTCACTGCATGGTCCCGGACTACATGTATCAAAGCCAATTATTCACGGTGTCAACGTAACAAGACTGACAAAGTGAATGGGTTCTGAGGAGAATAGACAGATTTTAATAAGAGTGTTTACGGGAGCTCAAGGTCAGAAACAAGCTGCGAGGTTGGGAATCCTTTTTTTACCGCAACACGGGGGAAATGTAGCCTACGATTAGAGATTATTATTATTTACGGTGTTATTTTATCTTCTGTTACGCTCTTAGCTCCAGCAATGCCGAATGCCGCAAGACCTACATCTAGTTGCTGTGAATAACGCGGCGGACGACAATGGACTGCTTTTTTGACGGTACAATGCATTTCACCTACCAGATAGGGAGAGTCCAAGCTCAAAGATGGAAATATGTTGTGATGCTGAGTGATTAGTATCAATGAACACGTTTGGCCTGGGAAAAAAAACAGACCGAATGAAATAAAACGCAATTTTTTTACTCGGGATACGTGCGGAACAGTAAGATAGATAATTCTGCATTGGACAATCGTAACAGGTCCGAAGCGCACTTTTCCCCCATCAGCGAAAGAAAATGATCCGGTCAATCATATGGACATGCCTCATTATTCAATGAACACAATCTCTCACCAAGGCATCGTTTACAGACTGGAGTTTCTTCGCGTACTCCAAATTTAAAGGTAAGAAGTACGAAGCTTACGCATGGGTTTAGGGGGCTCGGAATGGTAACTCGAAGGCGTTTCGCTTTTGAAAGTCAGTTTGAACAAATGTTATTTTTTATTGTATCATCTCAACGGGGCCTGTTTCTCTACTTGATCAAAAAATATTAAATATCCATAGCGGTGACGTTAGCATGCGGGGTTGTCAGGGTGGAAAACATTTAGTCTACGTAATGAAAGCATGGGAAGACATTGAACCGCGACTCAGAACCAACTATTGTCTTTTTTTATGTCAATGATTTCATAAAAGTTGTATATTCCAGACGTTTAAAATAGACAACGGAGTGTGCATGAACGTATTGGACACATGACATGCATCACACAGGCAGATATTTGCGACTACTTTTAATGAAGTATAAACTGTTCCTCATACAATCTGCTTCGAAAACTTTCTCATCACATCCCTAGGGGTTTTTCTTAGAATTTCAGCTAACCTGAGTGCATATTGTTGGAGAAATAGGATCAAAGTTAGCCGCTGCGTGCCATGTGTCAAAACTTGTGAGATGGAAGAGCCGGTGAGACCTGCCATTTTGTGCTGTGATCGACCTCTTATGAATAGCAGCCGTGCATTATGCTTTGAGGAACGTTACGATGCCATTCAACAACTGAGGGCTAAATGTCATATCACGCTTTAAAACATTTTATGTAGACAACACACATATCACTGGAGAAATTCGGATCTGAACGACTGATTCAAAACGCAGTTGCTTGGGGAGATGTATTCACATTTGTAAAAGTTATAGCTATTCGTAAACGAATAAAAAAAAGGCACTCGTGACAAATAACGGTATGAAAAGAACGAGGTCTAGCGAGTAGCGTATGCCATAACCTTCATAGCTATAGAGAAATGCACGTTGCCTAATTTTAAATGTTCCAAAATATAAATGATATCTTTAAAGTGCATATAGATTGTTGGTGTGGGTTTAGATGTTTCGTTCTCGCGCTGTGAATCTCAACTCTGTCAGGGTAAATATATTCCCAGGCATTCTGATAACCCCAAAAATGTTAAATGTGCCTTAGAACGAGTCTGTTATGTATCATTTCGTGGAATAAAACACAGGCTACCGTTGCACTGCCAGTGCTTCAAACTCTCCCCGGTAGGACTTGTCTGCAGGTGTCCCTCATCCAACCGAGCAGCCTTTCACCTTGAGTAGAAGGGAGCGATCCTCCCATGTAAATACAGATGAACCAGGTTTGAGATGAACCCAACTGGAAGGCAGCAAATTAAAACAGTAGCCTAGGCTACAATGGCTGAGAAGACACATGACCCCCCTTAACCGTAACGTAAGCGTTACACAATGTCCATCACATTGTTTAACTTTTTGTTGTTGTTGTATCTTCCGCAAAGTTGAGTTTGCGATAAATGTTTATTCCTTAGATTCATTGTCAAAGGAAATGAACAAATAGGATGCACAGATGCACAGTCCGAGTTAGCCACTGTCATTGTTTAACGGTATTCGCCAGGCGGATATTATGTCTGTAATAGTGTCTGGGCGTGAACCTTTTTTTCTGTCACTTTTTATTTTCTTATTGAGATGAAATAGCGATGGACAACAGTCTCGCTGTAGTGCACTGAATTACAGACCGGGGCCCTACAGTAGGCTCCATGCAATTACCGATAGTTAGGAGAATGACAATGAATTGTGAGGTGTTATGAGAGAAGAGAAAGTGTTACTTTACTAACTGGCATGTAGTTTCAGTTCCTGTGTGTGTTGTCTTGGAGATACTTGACTGGTAGTTGACTGTCTGCTACAAAATGTGGGGAAAATGTATTTTATTATAACATTATTATTACTATTTATTATTATTATCATCATAATTAATTGTGCAAGGATTCCATGAATTTTATGACAAGCTATCACGTTTCACATAGTTCAAACGATTGCTTTTACAGATTCAACATTTTGGTCATGTGCGCGCTCTATTGTGAATTTTGTGTTATATTCCTAATCCCATTTTTAAATCTCATGTTTTGTTCTTATTTAAATCACGTTCCTAAGCATCACAGGTGCTGTGTTTCAACTAGTTCGTCAACCTGTTTAGTGGTTCAGTGTTGCAATGCATCCTGTTTTACCTGTGTCTGTGTTCCGTGGGCCATGACAAGCTACGGTGATGCACATATTTAGAGAGAGAGAGAGAGAGAGAGAGAGAGAGACAGAGAGAGAGAGAGAGAGACAGAGAGAGAGAGAGAGAGAGAGAGAGAGAGAGAGAGAGAGGGAGGGAGGGAGGGAGGGAGGGAGGGAGAGGGAGAGGGGAGGATGAGAAGGTGAGAGAGAACATGGCATGGGCATGGCATCAGTGCTCCTCTCCGGACCTGTCAGTCTGCAGCCAGTCGACTGTAGCCAGAGCAGGAGAGCAGTCAGAGACGTGATCAAACAGCCATCCCGCTCTTAAATGATTCTCCCCTCCTTTAATTGGTCGAAATTGTCTTCCAGATGTACGGCGGTAGCCATGGTCTCTTGTGGGACGGTATGGCAGGCGAGGCCTGGCGATAAGGTATTAATTGATATGTGCAGTGGAGCCCCCATCCCCTCTGGCTCCAAAGGCTAAGGCCTTTACCCCTGTGGCTGTGTGCTCCCTTCACAGCCCCCCCCCCCCCCAGTCTAGTTTGGCAGGCAGGAGGGGCTGTTTCAGGAGCAGGCTGGAAGGCAAGCTGGGGGCATAACACATAACAAATAGGCTAGGCTGTGGTGAGCCTTGAAGTATGGTGACCTTGATTCAGAAGGTTCACTTTGGAGAGATGATGGTTAATAGGCCCTATGTCTTCTGACACATATCATGAAGCCCCATGTTTGAACACACGAGCGCCACAGAGACGAGATGTTCACGTCTCATGCTTGTGAAGTCAGGTCCTGTTTTCGTCTGTGGGCTGTGGCTCTTCACACTTCTCTTGTCACGTGTGTCTTACAGCATATATTGTTTTAAAGGTGTGTGTGTGTGTGTGTGTGTGTGTATATGTGTATGGATATGAGAGCGACAAGGATGTGAAAGTCCAACGTTTTTTTTGGCGGATAGTAATCATAGACGTCAGTGTGATGTAAGAATAAGGACTGGGCCGACAGATGAGGTGATGACGGATGAGCTTGACTCAATTGCCTCATGCCAGGGTGCCACCAGAAGGAGCGTCTGTCTGTCTGGAAAGAGGGAATGAGGGAGAGCGAGAGCACAGGGAGCGAGAGGTTTGCAGTGCTAGAGCTCAAACGGAGAGGTAGGCCTCTGACTAAAAAGAAAGTTAGGCTGGTAAAAGGAGGAACATCTACTTCAAGTATGTGTGTGACAGTAAATAGCTAGAATTTGTATATATATTCACAGATATTTTCTCTTTCTTTGTCTTTCTCTGTCTCGCTCTCTCTTTCCTCTCTCTCTCTCTCTTTCTCTCTCTCTCTCTCTCTCTCTCTCTCTCTCTCTCTCTCTCTCTCTCTCTCTCTCTCTCTCTCTCTCTCTCTCTCTCTTTCTCTTCCCGGAGGTTTTGGGATAGATCTATATGGATCGTGGACCTGGGGATCTAGATTGATGTTTACGCTCAATAATAGAATGTGTTAAGTTGGACTAGTTTACCCAGCCTTGGGAAAGATGAGCAGCTTGTGCTTCGGTCTTGGCCTTTGTCTAAATGATCTATCTAATCACACATGTCCACAGTAGCCTTTCAACTGCGATTCTTCTCAAAAATCAAAAATACTATATTAGCATACGTCCTGAAATGTCACCTTTGTATACAGTACCTCAGTCAACAGCCAGTTTTGCAACGTTAAAGCCTTTTTTTAAAAGTTTATTAGCATTTGGATTTCTAAATGTGCTGCACATTGTGTCAAGACTGTTTCCTTTTGATCTGCAAAGGAGCACAACATTACAGCCATGTCATTTTTGCCGACAACAGCTTAACACAAACAGGCAACCACCCATCAATCACGGGTTCTGAAGCATGGCATTGTGTTATTTAGCATTCTCCCCGGCATGCCTAAAAGAATGGTAAATATCTGCAGTGCTGCTGGGGGTTGAATCCAAAACTGGGGGGTTTGGGTGGGTGGGGGTGGGGGTGGGGGGGCAGTTACTGAAGGAAATCTGTAGTATGAGATCTCTCCAGCTCTATGCGGGTTATGTTTGTACTCTGATTCGGTATAGGTTGTGGCCTGCTGGTCGCTAGTTAGTGCGTTTTGGGTCTATGTAGAGGGGACACTGGTAAAGATGGCTTGTTGCAGAGAAGTAAGAGGACCCTGCACCTTTAATTATGATCAAGAGGTTTTCTCCAAAGGACAGAGGCGTAGCAGTTATGTTGCCTCGTAAATCTGCCCCCGATGCCGTATATTGTGTTGAACTATTACTGTACACTATTATACTGCATATTCAGCTGCCTCTTCAGGACCTGATTTGCATAATTGGATCTTTAATGAAACTTGCCTTGTGGAGAATTTTTTTTTTTTAAAACGAGGAAAAAAAAAAAAGCCAAGATAGGCAAACCCCTGTGAATATTAGTTGGGAGAAGTTCTACTTGTTTTTTTGGAAGAAGGGGGGCTTTGGAAGGAAAGTGACCTGCGCACCACACATGTCAGTGGCTGTGCTACAAATAGGATGAGAAGTGCCCCTGAAAGCTGTACATTCCCAGCCAGGTCTCGCGGGTTATTACTACAATAGCTGGATTTCTTTAGCCTGGGGGATTTCAGGTTCTATGTCTACACTCATTTCGTATACTTGTTACACAGGGAAGATGGGTCTTTTGTAGAGGAGCTGCGCCGCTCGGCTGTCGGAATTCCTCTGTCGCAAATATTTTGACAATTCCTAATCAGGAGCAGTCAGATATTAGGAGTGCTGAGTGTCTTTGCTTTCTGGGGGCTGTGAGAGTGTCAAAGCCAGGTCTTTTTTTTCTGCTCTCTAGCATATGCGTGAGAATCGCTGTGTTTGACTGTTTCTATGTTGTTTTTTGTGTGTTTGTTGATGTGCGTGATACACTATATGAGAAATATAGTGAGAATGTTTTCAACATGTTTATATTCTGTGTGTGTGTGTGTGTGTGTGTGTGTGTGTGTGTGTGTGTGTGTGTGTGTGTGTGTGTGTGTGTGTGTGCGTGTGTGCTTTTCAGTGTGTTCTTGTCTGTTCTCCAACTTGTTTCTGGGTAAGAGGGTATTATGTTTAATTGGTTCATTAAACTTCGAGTCATTTTTCCTGGACTTCAACAAGGTGAGGGTTATAAAGCTACTGGTGTCACTTTCAAATAAACGTGAGAGTCATATATAATGACATGTTATTTGTCCTGCGTTTGAAGGACCTATCGTTTAAAAGTGAATGGAGAGAGAGAAAAAAAAGCGCGCTGGCTTTTTAACAGCACAGCAGAAGAGGAGCTATTCAGCAGCACTATAGCACGAGTGGTTTGTATCCAGGAGGGGAAGAGTTGTTAATCAGCCACCAATGTTAAAAACGTATAACAACCAAATGGTGACGATGTATCATCGTGCGAGGGGGCCAAAACGCTCCCTCTACTCCAGAGACATAAGAGGGGATCGTGTGTCAAAGCAGTTTACAGGTTGCCTTCAGAGTCATGCGAGAGAGAGAGAGAGACATATTCACAGATATTTTCTCTTTCTGTGTGTGTGTATCTACAAATTCTAGCTATTTACTGTCACATAGAGAGAGAGAGAGAAAGAGCGAGAGAGAGAGAGAATATCTACAAATTCTAGCTAGAGAGAGAGGTGGAGGACAAGAAATAGGCTCAAGTGCGTCAGCTAGCATTGAGCTGCCATTTACCCACGATGTGCAGAAGACCCCCCCCTATCTTTCTTTCCCTCCCCATCATTCTCTTTTTATCTCTCGCTTCCTCTGCTGCCAGTGTGCTCATGGGGGAGTTTCAGGCTGGTGCAGTTTGTTCTCCCAGGTGGACTTGTATTGTATTAGACCCTCAGCACCCCCTCCCAGACCCCCCTCTCGTGTAATTCCTTGAGGAGATGCCTGGGCCTGAGTTGCTGTATTGTCTCCCTGCCCCCCCGTGGACCGGGCGCTCCCACTGTTGAATCTCTCGGTAATGATGTCACAGCGATAGTGGAGGGGAGCAAATGTCTCCTGATTCCACCATTTAACGGCTGGCTGAATTGGCTGATAATGATAGCATTGGCGTCTCCAGACTCGGAGACGGATCAGGCCCTGTGAATTAGTGGCTCCTAACCTGAGAGAGAGAGAGAGAGAGAGAGAGAGAGAGAGGAGTGGAGAGAGGAGAGAGAGAGAGTTAGGAGAGAGAGAGGAGTGTTAAAGAAGGAGAGAGGGAAGAGATGCACTGAGAGAGTGAGGGCGAGAGAGAGAGAGAGAGAGAGAGAGGGCATACAGAGAGGGAGACACAGAGAGAGAGAGAGGGGAATAAAGAGAGCGAGACAGTGAAGAGGGGATGATGTACTTAGCCATGTCTCTGGACTGCTTTTGAACAAGCTTCTGGAGATCTCCGTGGCAGTGTAGATAAATGTGGCTTGATAAAAAGTCAGTAAAATGTGGGCCTGTCTGCACACCTCTATTAGGCTAGGGGACAGTTGTAATAATGGCCAGTTGGAGTCAAACAGAGAGGTATAATGTCAGCTCGCACAAAATATACTGGAACTCCCAATCAAGCTTCAATGTGAAGGCCTGCTGTATTTTTGGTCTATCATTTCAAATCGTTGTCTTGGAATAAGCCGCTGATTTATCTGTTGCACTCTATGGATGCTTATTTGAGGAGCATGAGGGAATACGGTTGCAAGGTAGCTCTTTATTTGCGTATTACACTTTATGAACACAGATTCATTCGATGCCGTGTATATGCCGTCTGCCTTTTTACAACGCTTAAAACTGAGAGCATTAGTCTGCATTTTAAAAACACAAGT
Source organism: Salmo trutta (assembly GCF_901001165.1). Taxonomy (NCBI): domain Eukaryota; kingdom Metazoa; phylum Chordata; class Actinopteri; order Salmoniformes; family Salmonidae; genus Salmo; species Salmo trutta. The sequence goes on from NC_042985.1 coordinate 33,971,632, forward strand.
TTCCCCCTGAGATGCACTAAAACCATATTACGGTTTTCCATTTATGCTAAAGTAAATATGTAGGCCTAAAAGGAAAATTAGCATTCCCAGCTTTGAACACATGCTCTTTTGTGAAGGTTGGCGCTCGCTGGCCACATCTTCTGGTCAACGGTAACACAAGAGTGAGCAGGATGGCTTTTTTTTCCCTTCTTCTCGCAAGTATTGAATATACGCTTATTCGTATATTTATGACATGCTCTGCTTGTCCAAAAGCTGGGAGGTACTCGTCCCCCCCCCCCCCAAATAAATGTTTGCTGCGAGTGTCAGCAAAGAAGAGCTCTTTTAGAAGGCTCTGGGAACGTCTCTCATTTGGTATTTGGTCCTATGACTGCTGGACTTAAATTTGGTCCTATGACTGCTCGCACATGCATGCACGCACGCACATCCAGCCGCACACACACACACACACACACACACACACACACACACACACACACACACACACACACAATCAGTAGTTCCCACCTGGTGTTTTAAAAACAGGAAAACAGGCACTGTGTGGGGAGAGCTGTCAGTCCTGTGTGAACCACTTTAAAAACTGCAGCTCAAGGTGTGAGCTAAATAGTATTTACTTTGGGGAATTTCTCTTTATTTATCTGCGTTATTACCAAGGTGAATTTAAAAGGGCTTTTGGAGAGAATTCCCCTGGCACGTAGCTTCTTTTATACCCCTTTTAAGTGTTAAGATGTGCTCGTAGCCCTGCTGCAGCAAACCCTTTTAACAGATCTCCTGCAATTTCTGACGATTTTCCTAAATCAGTCTTTTTTTTTCTCTCCTCCCGTCTTTTGTTTTCTTCTTCTTTTTCTTTTTGATCACGAGGCGTTGTTTTCTCCTCTCCCTTCTCTGTTTCATCTCTTTGTTATGTCGTTCGCACCAATCGTTGTAATGGGGAGAAAGCTAAGTGGAAGTGCTGGGCCAGAGTCTGGTAGACTTTCTCCTGTTTTAGTAAATAGGACTGTCAGTGTGGATCAGGCAGGAGCCGTGTGGGCAACACTATCCTCGCTCCACTCACAGGCCCATCCTCCACTAGAGTTTGCGATAAACAAAGGACTTTGAAGAAAAATTGCTCCACAAGAGAAACCAAGTTGTTTTGGAAGAAATATCCATGTATCCATGTTCATGGTTACAGAACACAATGACGGGCTTAGAGAGTGAGTGGGAAAGAGTTCACCCGTGAAGGTTAGTCATCCGTTCGCTATGTGCCTCTAAAAAGAGTGGCCCAGCGACCATGGCTCCAAAGTTGAACAGAGCAACTTTCGTTTTGAGTTGAAGCTCAGCTCACCCTGACCTCACAACCGGTCCCTTCATGCATTAGCCTCTCTGTGGTCAGGTGGTTTCCGACAATTCTTTGTGTTGTCTATCTAATGATTGGGTTGTACCCACAGACCTCCAATGGCCTGGCGTGAGGACCAATCACAAGTTCCTACGGTTCCACAGTTCTTCACGCTGTCTTCCCCATCTAGCCACCTCATCATCTGGGAGATTAAGCTAATGATGACCACACAGATGATGTCCTTGTTAGAGTGGTGAACTTGCCTGGTGTTGATAGTCAAAGGCTTTCTATGTGGGGGGGGGGGCATCATCATTAGTGCAATGAAATATCTTCTCTGTTTAAATTTGCATGATGATGGTTCTGTGACCAGTCATCGTTAGATCAACCAGGCACAGCCTAGGTTGTAGAGAAGATTCATGTGTTACTCCCCAACCCTGGCATCTTGGGAGGTCTCTTGTTAAAACGCTAACTTCAGCAACCCCCCCCCCAGTGGCGATCATGACTTTCTGGACCCATCCGTTTCAGCGCCGAACGTTTTCCGGAGATTTGGGTGGAGTTATTTCTCTCTCTTTCTCTCTCTCTCTCACTTTCCTCTGATTGCTGTAGCCTCGGGGCTCTCCAGCACACACTAGATCCCTGTGATTATATTAATGGCCTCCCGCTCTGAGGCGGAGGCAAAGGACCCACAGGATAATGGGCGTCAGCGTGGAGCGGCGGGTAGGGAGATGGATCTCTGACCATCGGGTCATAGGTTGAAAGGCTCAGGTGAGGGAAGCTGCTCTTGGTCCCCTTGGGCGAGGTGCTTAACGGGGAACGTGTTAGTGAGTGGACGCCCAGACTAGCTGGAGTACGGCAACATGGGGAATCACATGTATGAAATCTGGAATGAACCGTAACAGTACAATTACTGTACTGTAGCTAGGTAATAGCAGACGTTGGCTATCGTTTTCAGAGCCGGCTGATTATAAGGTGCTTAGGTAGTGTGGATCAGTGTTAGTCATTCTGCGTTCATGATAGCGACACAGTGGGATTTCATTTTGTGACGTTTCCAATTGTATTTATCTTTAGCAGACGGTATGAGGACGAAACCCAAAGGTTTGTACACACTGTATGAATGTGTGTGTATGTTTGTGTGATACGCTGAAGCTTGTGTGTGCTTTGTAGCTATAGTACAATGCCTGAGGAACTTTGATATGGGTCATGTAGCTGTGGCGTCCGTACTGTAGCCCCCAGGCCCTGGATCGTGTCCGGTGGGAGCCCCTCTCCTGCTGGGGAGCACATTTGATCTAGGCAAGGCCGGTACTAGCATGGAGCCGAGAGGGGTCAGGCCCGTCCTCACTCTCTTTTTCATCCAATTTCCCCGGCTGCAGGCGGCCCGCTCTCCACGCTTTTGTTGTCAGAGGTAATCTGTGAAGGGATCTTAATTATGGAGGTTCGGCCTGTTTCTTTTTCTTTTTTTTCTCACACGCTTTTAATCAAACAGCGTAGTTAGTTAGTAATGAGGATGAGGGAGGAACGGTGCATCTGCTTCCCCATGCTGCTGGGTGTCGGGAAAGAGGAATAGGAAGCGTAAAAAGAGGAGCGTACCATTGTATTTATTATACCTTCATACTGTATTTATTTAGGACATGTCAACAATGCAACACATTTGTGATGGATTGCCTTCCCAAAGAATTGTCTCGTTTAATCCTCGAGAGAATTTGCACACGGAACTATTTCGGAAACCAGTCCAAGAGTCAGAAGACCCTAACGGTCCTAAAATGTTACCATTATTATATTCCAGAACCTGAACACAGTAAACATGACTTCAAGCATACAACATCACCATTCATGTTGTTGGAAAAGCAATGAAATGACTGACTGATTTAATGAATAAAGGGCTAAGTTGAAAAGACAAGAGGGAGGGGGTGGTGTGGGAGTATTGGGGGGGGGGGGGGTAGATGGAATCCATTACACATAAACACCCTTTGCATTGATGGGATGATCCAGAGGGATTAGATTGGAAATCCTGATGGACACTGAAAAGGTGACCACATGGAGGGAGGGCTGCATAATGAGCTCATTGGCAGGTGCTAGAGAGTGGAGAACCTCGCCCCCCCCCCCCCCCCCAAGGTCAAACGGGGAGTCACATCCAGGTCACAGGAGGTCAGAGGACAGCAGCCTTAGTTAGAACACTGCGCGCTGGAGGCCCAATGTTAACCGCTCAACAAAATCCTGATTGACTGACAGACAGACTTCTACAGACGTCTCCCTGCGTTTTGAGTGCACGCTTTCTAAAGCTATGTCTGTTTGTAGTAAACTAACATTTGTGGGAATTAACCTTCATGTGGATGTGACCAAGACAGTCTTTCCAGACCGTTACTACTCTGAACCTATAGGATTTCCGTAAGGAATAGTTCACCACCTGGGGGACTTTGATGATCTAAACTCTAAACTGTGTATCGTGGTGGAACCCTTGTGTGACGAGTACCAGAGTAGGACTTAAGGGATTGAGGAAGGTCTGGTTTCCAGAGTTAGGCCTGGCTAATTTAGACAGGGTCACTATGCCAGGGACTGGGGTTAAACGGTGTGACTGTGGAGGTCAACAGTAATTAGCTTCCATATGACCCGCTGTGTGTGCGTGTGTGCGTGCGCGCGTTAGATAGAGAGAGAGAGAGAAGGGTGGAGGCTGTGTGTGGGTATGTGTTTGTTGAAGAGTTTCAGGACCGCGTTTGCGTGTGTGAACGAAGGGACAATTGCAGATAGCATCAGTTCTCTGTAGCTCTCTCTCTCTCTTATGATTGTGTGTCTCTTAAAGTCTTTCCAGTTCACCTCCGTCTATGGCCAACTCACATCTTGTCCTTATATTATTAAAGGTGGCCTCCGTGCTTTAAGGAAGACCAACAGATGGCCGTTTTCCTAAATCATGCTTAGAAGATGATTCTAGAAATCGCCACCCACTATCCCGCTTCGGTTACAGTGGCTTACATTCTTACAGGCCTGTTTATCATGATGTCCTTGCGTGGGTTTAAAACCGTCCCTACCCTCTGTGTGTTCATTATTATTAAGACAAGACACTGATGGCAACATACAGTCAAGTTGAACAACATTCTAAAAAATAGGTGGTTAACTGATACAAGAATACAGCAATTTCTTTCTTTGCTACCTCCTCTACGTGTAAGCCTGCTCCTCACTTACGCAAACGTGTGCTCTTATGCTTGGCTGAAAGTTGCTCATAACAGGATGTTAAATATATAGCAGTAAGAGAGAGGGGGGGGATAAGGGGGAAGATTATGTCTGTGTGGTTCCACTATTCCTTGATGTATACACCATGTCAGGCAGCCATTGTCTCCTGGGTAAAGAATGATAGTTCAAATACCTACCATCTCTCCCCTGGTGCTCCAAATGCTTGGCTTTGAAGTTTTTATAATCCATCTGTCATCTTCGAGCAGGGAGGGCACATGTTCTGTACTGCTCAATTACAGCATTTTCTTTTGCCAGCTACAATGAGACAGGAAGCAAATAATATGGGCGACCCAAAAGGGAGAGGAGAGGGAGTGGAATCGCTCGAAAATTCCGCATTCCCGGCGTTCTCACGCACTTGATTGTGTCCCTCTCTCTCATAACAGGAGAACAAAGCATGTTTGTTGTGGGTGGAAAGCCTAAAACGCTTCCTACTGTTACAATCATGAAGAATTTGATTGAATGCTTATTGTTTCAAGGACAGCACTACTTTTTTGGGGGGGGGAATCAAACTGTCACTATATTCCACTTTAAGAGCACTAACCTTACCGCTTTGTAATCAAATTGTATTTGATATTAAGATTTCATCTGCTACAAGAAATAAATGTGATAAAAATGTTCGTTTTGATGACGCCTTGTTCATTTCTTGCACACAGAATAGTATTTGTTGTCAGTTTGATGTGCATTCTAATGACGTTTTTTGCAGTGCATGGTGCTGAAGTCATCTTTAATTGGAAAATGCTGTGTTAAAGTGCTTTAAAGCTACAATGAGGAGCCCAGAACTTCTGATACCCTCTCTTCAACTGAAAAATAACAACAGCAGCAGTTGCAAATTAGACCTAAGAAATATTTCTTCTTCAGGAGAAAGAGGCTTTTCATAATTTTACCTTTAATACACAACACCGTTAGATCTCTCTGTCTTATTTCATATCTTCTCTGAAAAGCCACAAAGAAGTCTCAAAGAAGATGAAAGATTGTGTTGCGAAACTAAAAAGGACATTTTAACATTCTTTTGTTGCCTTTGAAACGTCAATATTTTGCCTGGAATTGTGTCATACTACGTTATGTATCTTCATTTATGGAGGAATGATACATTGGACCTTTCTTCTTAAATAAAAGCAGCACCCATCTGCTTGTGGAGCCCCTCCTGGTTGCCTGCTCCTCACAAAAATAATACTCGTCCTAATGACTTCCACATATTTTGAAATCTCCCTTTTGAAATTGGTCTTGGCAGATTATTTGCAGGTACTTGAGTTGCATCTGTTTGTAATTTTGCTATGTGGAAGACTTTAATGCAGCACTCGGTGAGAGCCGGGGCTGTTTTAATCCCAGAGTTACACAGTCTGTCATTACAGTTGCCTAGGTCCTACCCTGACCGGGTCCATCTCACCCAAGCTGGGCGAAAAACAAGACATTGGAGGGGTCAAGGTCAAGATCTCTGTGGGTCAGGTTTAGTGTGCCCTTCCTTTAGCTGCACTGTCTGCCCTAATAACTGGTCAGTCCCCTTGCAGTGACACAGCCCTCTCCAATGAGATGGGTCCTTTCTAAATGAAGTGATTAGGAAACCAAAGCTGAACTCATTGTGACTTCAGTCCCTATTGTTTCTACCATGTGGCGAGCAGCTGACTGGCTTAAGACTTTTTTTTAAAAATTTCGTTATTTTTTCTTTTTTTTTCATTCCCCCCCTTTAAACTGTAATAACTTGCCCTATTGTCCCACCGAGGATATCAGGACATAACCAAGACCGCCAAACTGTGATTGTATAGGTGGTTACAATTACATGAATTAGATTTCATCAGGGGTGTTTATTCAATCGGACGGTAAATGAAAAGACGAACTTTTAACTCCTTTCATTGTTTTGTATTTTTTGTTCTTTTTGTTTTATTAGGAGCGAGGGGAGGACGATACCAGAGGAGGAATTATGTTGAAAGTGTATGCCTTGCAACTTTTTCCCTGTTGGAAATGTTTATTTGAACAGTAAGCTCATGATTTGAATATTTGTAATCCATGCTTAAATTTACAGGCCAGATGAACTTCTTGGCACAGAATGGCAACCATAAGTAGGATTTTCTGAAAAGCTTTACAAAATTTTAAACCATTTGCATGGCTTAATATAATTTAGAGGCAAAAAAATGTGTTCTGTCTTATTACTTTATACATTTAAAATTGTCATTATTTGTCCTCTCATTTTATGTGCATATGCTACTTTCGAACTCAGTTAGGTCGTTGAACGAATATATGAAGACTTCAAAAAAAATGCAGTGGCCCAGACGCTGGAGTGGTTTTCCTCCATGTTCAATTCAAACGAGTTTACTCCATATTGACTTCTAATGCTGAAAGGCCACCCATCTTGTAGGCTGGGCGGTCGCTGAGCCGAGCAAAATGGAACGCTTTCTTAAATGATGCTAATCAGTCCGGAGGGGCCTGGCCTCCATCCTTCGTCAGTTTTCTGTAATTCAGATGTGCTGAGAACCTGAAATTAAACGTGCATGTGTGTATGTGCAGCAGGGGTGTGGGGGGTTAAGGAGAACCAAATTAGTGGATGGGAGAAATAACTGAAGCCGTGGCTTTCTCTTGGGCTCCACGTTGGTGAATGTCAAGATGATTTAGCTTCTTTTCTATTCGCTGTCTGCCTGAAAAGTCCAACCCTCCTAAGATTGCAGGGGTTTCTGCTTGCCATTTGATGAAGGTACACTTTTGTTTGAGTCAATCGGAGCCTATAGGCAAAGCGTCAGTATGTGTGTGTGTGTTCTTGTATGTGTGTGTGCGGACGCCAGTTGGGCGAACAGCTGAACCATGGCGCAGCCCCCTGCCCCTCGTAGGCCTTGGCAGTTAGCAGTGTGAAAAAGCCCACTCTTTGAGGGCATTATATAGATTAATGTGGTGTGCCTGGGGCTTCCAGCGACACCTCACCAGGGAGGCCGTACGGCAGATCTGGGGGCTGACGGGCGTTAAGGGGGGACCAGGGAGGACTGGGGGGGAGCAGAGCCCCGTCCTGGGGAAGGCAAACAGAGGCTTCTGGACTGGATATTGGGGGGATTGTGTGGGGCTTGTGTGACCTGCGATGGGCATCATCTGGCCCATGCGGCTCATTATAGGACTCTGCTCTCCTCAGCCAAGCAGCTCCACTGTCTGGATCTCTGTTTCAGCCAACTGAGACACTTCCTTACACACACACACACACACACACACACACACACACACACACACAC